>NC_025999.2:94138735-94438735 GCF_000442705.2 Elaeis guineensis | reverse complement strand
AGACTGCAAGGCTTGCAAAAGAGGTTTTATTTGTCTCAAGCTTTTAGGAGTCTATTGAGTCACTCATCTACAAATAACAAAGCGGGTAGAATTTCAGGCACTAATCAGATATCTGGTAAGTTATTTTATTATACTCTTAAATTATTTGTCCACTGATTTGCACAAAATGTTATCAACTATACCTCAAGGAAGAATAATAATATAAAAAACATAAAATTGTCCCAAGTATTTTTCGATGACAGGTTCGATTTGAGTAGCCAAATCATTAGCCACTGATAAAACCTTTTAAAATAAATTAAAAGAATTTTGCAATTTTATAATTAAAAAGAGAAATCATTATAGATATAGATTTGCATGCATATACAGAAAAACATACATCCATACATATATATACATAAATATATATATATATACCTGCGTTGGTCCATCAGATCCAAACCAAAACTAATGAAGATTCAGGTCTAATTTAAAATCCAAACATAATTCAATAATTCACCGGATTAAATATAAATCAGCTGTGACCATCAAACCAAACAAGCAGAATCAGAACTCGGGTACGGAAATGATAATTCTAGCTGCATCCATTTTACGAATTCGATCGCATGATATCGTCTGCTGAACTTTGTCCCGTTCTTCCCCGAGCATAGCTCACGAGGATGGGCCCGCAGTTCCAGGGGCGGACGTGCAGGGAAATCCAAAACTAAAACTAAAACTAAAACAAAGGAAGAAACAAACAGAAACAGTAGGCATGAAGTCCGGCACTGTAACGCGGTTGAGTGCCCCAGTCGTCGTCCAACAGCACCCGCTCTGAGATTGCCCCTGATTGGATAGATCGCAACCCTGCGTCCTCTTCCCGTCCGAGGCGTGCCTGACAAGACAAACCACTGCCACCAGCCGTGCGACGCGGGTCCCACCCTATTATCTCAGTACGTGTCAAATACGCACATGTGCTTGTTAAACCATTCATCCCTGGCTCATCAAAGCTCGAACGACCGTATAACAAAAGAGAATCACATTTCATGACCGCAGCTACTAAAACTTGAAAATCATCACAACAAAAGCTTAGGGCCATCTCGGCCATTTCGATAAAAGACAACAAACACAACCTGCAGCCTTCGAGGCTCGAACACAGGTTTCAGAAAGTCCACAGGCAGTCCAGCTCGGTGGAGCCCACCGCCATCGGATGCGTCCTCCCAGCCACCTCCGCCTTCCGATCCAGATCCGACGGCCAGCCGTTCCCACCCATCTCCTCCCCCCCGCGGTGGTGCACGGGCGCGTCCCAGCCCATCGCCGCCGCAGAGCCGCCCACCGACGGCGCCAGCGTGGAGAGAAAGAACGGTAGATGGAGGCTCTCCTGGAGGGAGCGGAGGCTGGGGAAAACCGACCCTGCACCACCGCCGGCGGGAATCCGGCCGTAGGCGGTCAGCGCGGGTAGGGCCGGAAGGTGGTGGTGGGTGAGGCCGGTGGTGGCGGTAGCGACGGTGGAGAAGCAGGGCACGGGCTCCCTCTCGCTGCTCTCGTAGGAGCAGCTCTCCCTGTCGCCCGCGGCGGCTGCGGCGGCGGCGGCGGTGGCGCCGTACGGCGAGGAGTCGAGGAGCGGCGGGAGGGAGGCGGCGGATGTAGATCCGCCGGCGGAGTCGAAGAAGTGGGTTCCGGTAAGACCGACCCGGCCCTTCTTGCTGCCGCCGCTCTTCTGGAAGACCCTTGAGATCACCCACTCGTCCTACGTGCACGAACTCAAATACAGTAGTAATTAACTTTATAATCCACTTAATTTAAATGACCAAAAAACCTTTGACCATATCAAGTTTAAAGCACAAACTATCATGTGCATTCGTTACTACATGAAGCAAGAGCCATGGAAGGGACTCCGAGTGTAGATATACTAAACCTTAACATGATGAGGTGACATAGATCCTATCCTAAATTCAGATAAATATTTATGGCAAAAGCTTTTATGAAAGAACAGAAAACATGAAAGATTTCCCTTACAGAATAATGTTTTGATCAAAAACGAATAAGGTGACCACTGATACCCTCCATTTGTCAGAACACCTTCCTATCAATACCAGTCCTATAGATCGTAAATGCACAAATGTGATGGACCAAAATTTCTTTTCTCGGTCGGGACCGAGTTTGGCGAACCAAGAAGGTGCAAGATGGTTCCCTAATAAGGATATTTGGTTAATTCTTTTCAGATGCTTTACAACGCTAACGGTACTATGCTCTCAAAAAGACAGCCCCAGGAGTACTAGCATGAAATGGAAAGATGTCACTGAGGCGTACATGGCCTTACAGCTAGCAACCTTACTCGATAATTGCTGATATCAATAATAGATTGGTGTTCTACCGTTCGCACGATCGAGATGTAGTCTATCTTTATGGTCACACAATACATAGAGGTGCAAGACATGACGTGCTGAACGCGAGAGAGGAGATGATGATGGCTCTTTTGATCAGAAATTCGGACCAACGAGGTGCCGTAGACTCACTGTAGATTAGACGGCCAGGAGTCGCAGAGGCTGATCTTTATAGATTTGAAATAACACTCATCCGCAATCCAAAAAAAAAGAAACATCACAACGGCTATATTATTGGTTTTGAAAAGAAGCCAGGGGATCAGGAAAAAGGAGTGGGGGGAGTAAATGCACCGCAGATTCCAATCGCATACAAAAGAAAAGTTGCTTTTTAAGCAAAAGAAAATCCTCTGCCATAAAGGAAAAGTGCATCAAAGGGAAAAGAAAGGAATCATAACCTCCAGACATTCGATTACCGACAAAACAATGAGTAAGAGAATGATATACATGGAAAGCAGAGATTACAATGCTAAAAGTCTACATTGTTTCAGGAGTTTCAGACACATACATACCTTGGAGGATCTAGAGAGGAAGTGATAGGCAAACTTGCCTTCCAACCTGTACTCATGCATTACCCAGTTACTCTTCTGCCCCTTGGGAGCCCTTCCCTTGTAAAACACCAGAGTCTTCTTCATCCCCACCAGATAATGAGTCCTTGAGCTGTAGATCTCTCTATCCTTGCCAGTTGCCTTCCAATATCCAGCATCAGTAGCCCTATTAGTTCTAAGCCCCGTCGGGTACTTCCGGTCCCGAAGGCTAAAGAAGTACCACTCCTTCTCCCCCATCTTAGCCTTCTCTGCAGATACCCCAATTAAGGTAAAAGAGTTATCAGAGCAACGAGGACAGATTATATGTTCAATGGATGGAAACGGGCCGGGAAGTCAGGATTGCACCTGGAAGCTCCCAGGGCTCACACTTGTTGAGGTCGATCTCAGCGATCGCTCGACCGGTGAAGCTGCTGTCCAGGACCTTCTTCAGAAGGTAGTAAGTAATGAGCTCCTCGTCGGTGGGGTGGAACCGGAAACCCGGAGGGAGCTGGGATTCGCTGTTGTCGAAATGGTGTCCATAGCTCTCCATCGAAATCCAGTCGAAGAAGAAAGAGCAAGAACTGAAACAAAAGCAACAGAGAAGAAGGTTCACAGATTGTACCAAGCAACCATTTCTTCGCCTACTTCTATGGATTGCTTAAAGCCTGTCTTAGAAGTAGCCCTCGCAAACATGCTCGGATGGTGGCAGGTAATCCTTTGTAGGAAATACTAGCAGCAATAGAGGGGGGACTGAGACGAGGGACCTTTATAGTGGTGGCCTTCTCCACCGTTTAATTACTTAAAAGAGAAGGAGAGGAGAGAGAGAGATCTTTACTTGTGTTTCTCGAATCCCAGATGAGAAAAAGAGAGCCAAACAGTACGTTATTTAATGTGATACTTCAAACGACCTAGTAATACTTCACGAAGTCCGAATGAGAAAAAAGAAAGCCAAGCAGTAGATTATGGAGCGCGGAACTCAAAGAACCAACTGGAAACCCAGAAGCAGAAGCAAAGGGGAACTAACTATAGAGCCAGAAGCAACAACGTTACGCTACAGAAGGCAACAAAGGAGGCTCGTCAAGTTTTAATGCAAACCCAACAACAAGAACAAAGAATAGAAGCGTCACCAGTACCAGCGCAGGGGTTCAAACGCTCCCAGTAGCAAACAAAAGAAGAGGTCCTCTTCCTAACCAGTGGAGAGAGTTAAGGGCAAAAGAGGAACAGGGGAAACGGGGAGAAGGAGAGGTCCTCTTCCTAAGCCGTGCAACCTCCGGGGCCTGTTTATATTGGGGACCTTGTGAATTAATTCGGATACGACGAATCGGGTTGTGTCAGGAGAGAGCGAGGTAGGGATGAGGTATCCGTGTATGATATCCTGGATAACTCTCCCTCCAGACAAAACCAAAGAACCCCCCCTCTCTCTCTCGTCTTCTCTCTCTTCTGCCTTCCCCTGTTCTTCTCTGCTCGGCTGCAGTGGCGCTTATGATATCCATGGACTGGCCGGGCTGGCCGAGAGTTGTGCGAAGGAATGCGTGCGTGCATGAGAAATTGTGCAGGTATTTTCTCCGTCAGTAGGTGAGGGGAACGGAAACTAGTTTCAAAAGGAAACAAGCGAGAAACACAGAGAGAGAGAGAGAGGATTTGAGGTGATCTCCCATCAGATAAAATCTCCTTCATATCTCAATCTGTCAGATAGAAATAGTACAATATTAAATAAATCATACGATAAATTCTATCACATCAGCCCTTTCACTTCTCTCTTTTTCTGGGGCTCTTTGTTGCCCATCTGTTTGTTTTCTTGCTAGCGAGTTGAAAAAAAGGGACCAAAGGGGATACTATGGGACTATTTTTCGCTACTCCCAGTTTTTGCGCGGCTGTCCGATGACTGTTACGGTTAAAACTAGCATTCCCCTGTCTCTCCTGTAGGTTTCTTTGCTTTTTGCTCTAGGGATGAAAGTTATTACGAGGTTTCAACGTTGCTGCTTCCTTGACACAAAACATACCTCTTTGGATGGTACTTTCCTCTGAGGTCTTATATCTCACCGTCTTTTTTTCATTTGCTGACAGTAGTTACATTGATCGTATTGGTTAAGTCCCTTGCTCTGCATCAGCTAGAAGGATCGGCTATAAATATGAAAATATCCGCAGAATCAGGTTTTTTTAATAAATATGTAAAATTAGGTGTTACATTTAGAGTTAGCTTGTTTCCAAACAGAAACAGACAAAAAAAAAAAAAAGAAAGAAAGAAAGTTGTGAGATTACTCTTAGGATGTTCTTATTTACTTGTCATTATTCTAGTTGAGAATTTGATACTAATTATCATATTTTTGTGAATTATGCACCTGAATAATCTTAACATGATGAATTGCTTAGGGCTTTCAACACTAATAGCAATATAATAACTCCTTTAAGACCTTTGCTACTAGGAAATTAAGCATCGGAGATGGCCGGCAAGATGAATATTTGGCTTCTAAATTGAAATCGATGGCATCATGAGTAACTAACAATTGGTTAGCGATGGTATAATTTCAGTTTGCTGCATCATATTGACAAAAGATGAATGATGGTGTAAAAGTCGATTGGTGTTCAGGTTTATGCGAAATATATTTGATTTTAATTGCTTCATCCTGGCTAGAGTGCACGGGTAAGCTCTAGGCACCCACAAACATTTTTCTTGAAGATCTTATGTTATTTGACTATATATAGTTTAAATTCCTTTAATTCAATTAGAGCCTTAATTTATCAATTTTCTTGCCAAATCATATCTCATAACATAAATGCCTTGCTTGGTATGCAATTTGGATCCCTTGAATGCATATTTAATTTGAAAGTGCAAGAACAATGCATACATTATAAAGACTATGTATAAATACTCACTTGACAAGTTTTGAGTAATCAACCACCATCTGACAACTTGTCGAATAAAAAATTTATGCATGCTCCAGAAATTTATGTAAGTGCTAATAATAATATTTATGTATTGATGGATGAATTTGTAGAGTATCATTGGATTAAAAAAATGCTAGTTTTCTTCAGCCTTTAGCCTAAACTGCCAAAAAAAAAAAAAAAAACACAGGCTGAAACAAGCAATCCAAGGCACGTAAGGGTGCATATGTGTAAATCTTGCATCCGACATGCAAATCCAAAAACAAATGGAGGATACGTTTTATATATAAAGCCAAGTTCGCAACAACATTGCACCCATCTTACTTAATCATCCTCCAATCCATATTCAAGATAGCATTAAGTACAAATGCACATAAACATAACAGCATATCAACAAAAAAAATTCATTTATGAACACAAGGAGGCTACAAAGTAGCATGAAATCTGGAATTCATTGTATGGGATGGTAATATTGCAAATGATAGAGCAAGTTGCATGATAAGATCACGCAAATGTGGAGCAGCGGCATCAGGATGTACCAAGGCACCAAGTAATATGCACAATGAAGGAGATGAGCACACGTATGAAATATGTACGAGAAAGGATACCATCTTATATCTTTCTAACTTTTGATATTATAACATGCGAAAGCCTTCATATCTACAATGCTTAGTTGCGTGCGGTGCATCATCAGTTCATTTTTTTCTTACCCGATGTTCACTAAAAGCACTCTGTTTTGTTCAATATTTACTTCATGATTAAATTGTGGATGTTGATCAGGTCTCGGGAGTAGAGCGTTAAGGTAGTTTGCATCATGGAACGAGAATAAGCCTTGAGATAAAATAATTCAAATTTATATTTTTTTATTGTACGATAAAGGATCATACAAATGGCTTTTTTTTTAAAAAGCAACTGTGATAAAACTATTAGACTTTCTATTGCCAAAAATGAAAAGAGGATCCAGCAGGGCAGAGAGCCTAAATTAAAGGATTAGAGAGGGACGGGGAGGGAAAAGAGTGGAAGAAAGGGGAGATGGGAAGGGGAGCAGAAATCAAGGTAATAAGCACAAGAGGAGAAGAATAAAGACATGTTGCCATAAAGCATATAAAAAGAGGAAAAGGAGCAAATGACCAACCAAAGTTGAGTGGATTTTTTAGCCTTTTACATTTATCTAGGAACAAAACAGGAAGAATCATTGCTTGCGGTCCTTCTCGTCCCCATCTGCACCATCCCAATATCAAAATAAGAGACCTAAAAAAGCATCTCAAAAGCAACCAAGCCAAAAGATAAAGCAAATGAACATGCAGCCGGCCACTTTCGTCCATTTCTCTGATAGAGAGATCGGTTGGAGATTGAGCTGATATTAGAGGAAAGCTCCCATCAAAATTAGTTAGGATTTCTTCTGCTACAGATGTCACGATATGATTTGTTTCCATTGCAAATGCATGCATGCATGCATCCATCCATCCATCCATCACCATCACGGCGTTGATGGTGACGAGATCTTGACATATCATGCTCGGACTTTGAGATGGATGATGGAGATCGGCCAGCTTTAACATCAAATCACCGCTCCCTCCCCAACTCCTCTGCATGTATTTTTTGTCTCTATCTTCCGATTTCAACTTCGCGCCCCCTTTCTTTCTGATGAATGATGGCAAAAGAATGTGAATGACATTGCTTTGGGGAGCAAATTGTTTTCCTACACCACTGGCGTGACCACTTCCAACAACTCGTACTGCCTCACATATAGAATCAATTGGACTGATGGAAAGCCAAGCACACAAAAGAACAATATATGCTTATTACCACTTCCAAGAAGTTTTTCACCAATACCATTAAAACGCAACCTGAATTAATAGACCCACTACACCTAAAATGTAGGTAATTGCATCCATGTTTCATGTGGGCATGTTAAATAGGCCGGTTATTCATAAGCAACGGGTGTTTAGCTTAAAATCAAACCACTTGCTAGCTTGTGTGTAAGCTCAGAAACAAAGATTTACCAATTGTTTGACATGTGTAATCAGGGATAGGTCAAGCATTCAGCAGGCCCAAAATGAAGTACGGATGGCTAACCATGAGGGACATTTCTGACGCAGAAGAGGTACGCTCTACAGATTAACTAAGAAAAAACAAGATTTCACTGATATCGAAGGCAATTATCTTATGTTCTTAATAAAGACGAGTTTGGGGGTGTTAGTGTTGTTGTTGGAACTATGGATCGTATGGGGGATGCCTCTTTGTTTGAGACTATAGTGTCAATAGTTGAGCTACCTGTTATTTGAAGAGGATTGAAGTTTGCAGCGAGACATTTGAATGCTATGCATATTATACTTGAAGGCCACTCTATAACTATAATTGAACTGCTTTCATTACCCTCCTCGGTTGTGGACTCCCATCTAATACTACATGAGTATTGAAGTATGGCTACTTCTCCATTGATTTGTAAGATAACTTATATTTATATATAGGAGGCAAATAATGTGGCTAACTAAATAGTGATTTATGTGGTGTGAGAGTAACTTTTTAACTTATTATTTTGGAATTTTTTTTTAAAATTTTTATATATTTTATTTTTTGATTCATATAGATGTATTTTTATTAGATTGATTTAATATATCTAATTTTATAAAAAAAATAACCTTACAATGTAGATGAGCAAAACAAGATTGGAAAATAAGATCCAATGTTTGTTGTAAATGTCATTAGTTTTCAAAAAATCTTGACTACCTTTGAGTTGCTGGGGAACTGCTCATGGCAACATTGTTGCCATAGTGTTCACCTCAATAATGCAACACGCATTAAGTCGAATGAGAATCAAATCCATCGAGTAGATCATCTGAATCGGATGATCCAAAGCTACAGACTACAGTTCGAGCCGGTTTGTCCGAAAATATTATTATAAATTATATGAATTTTTTATTGTATACTATACGGTGCAGTGCATAACATATTTCATCCATCGTGTGTGATGAACGATCGTATATGATCGTATGAAATATGTATCCACACATACGATCGTCCACCACTACCGTATCATACGGTGCATAGAGAACCGGAGCTCCTCCATAAAAGCTTGCTTTCGAAGTGCCCGAGAGCAGAGACCGGGGATGATCACGGGAGAACGTCATCCGCCGACTTCGCGTAGCTAACGATGCTCCTCTTTTTGCGGTCCCAATACCCACGAAAACACGAAAGGCTTGAAATAGGACGGGGCCTTCAGAGTTGTGACATTATCGCGTCGTCGGCCGCTAGCGGCTATTAATACGACCAGAGCGATTTATAATAAATTCTAACATCAAGATAATAACAAAGTTTAAATATATCTTTTAATCGTTTGATTTTGATGCTTATGTAAACAAATATGTGAATAAACCTGCGTAGGTTTCCATAGCTTTGCTTAATTTACATTTCTTTCTTGTTTTGATTGTCAGTAAGATGACGAAAGAGCATCTACAATGGATCCAAAAAGATAAAAATTAAAGGCCGCAATATTAGTTGCATCTCAGCCATTACATCACCCTGTTAAGCAGGACCGATGAAGGATACAGCAGCCGTACCAGCAGACAAAATTCGAGCAAAATTTTGATGCAGCATCTCACATTTCCAGAGTAAATAGCCATATTCAAATGCTTTAGCCACTGCTCAACCAGTTGCTTGATTTTTTCTGATAAATATGTGAAAATTTAAAATTTGAAAAGTAGACTTCCAAGTTCCACCTCAGAATATCTTAAAATAATGGGGAATGTTTAGATGGCGAGGAAACCTTGATATATGTAATAACTGGGAATAGACGTATTTGTCCTGCTTTCAATAATAGAAGAGAAAGCTACCTTGGAGCATTTTGGAAGTTTTAATCCACTAGATTTTTACATCCTAGGTTTGTGATACTTCTTCGTTGACCATCCAATTATGAATCTAGAATTCAATTAATTACCAAAGATGTTGGTCATATTGTACCCAAAAAAAAATAAAACAGAAAATAATCTACAATTAAGTTTTAATTTAGCCCATCAAATATCTGGTACGTAAAGGATTTGCTGATTGATTGATGCTACAAAATTTATATTATACTGGTGTACGAAAGGTAAGTCGTGTCTAACTAGCTGATGGACTGCCAAATTATTATTATCATTATTATTATTTTTTTTGATAGAAGATTAGCAAATTAATTAGAAAGAGCTCTACGTAAAAATGAGAAGCAAGCCCTGCATGGAAATCCCTCCTTGCAAAACTGATCACGGATATAATCTTTTGTGGGCAAATTATTTTGGAGGTAGATTTTGCTGCCCCAACAACAAATAAGTACTGTTCCTACAGAGGATCTGGTCACTGATCAAGACCTCCCATTAGCCAGTCGATCAAGAAGATCAGCTCGCTGTGCCTTCCTCTTCCTCTCTTCCTCTCTTCCTCCATTTTTTTTACAATATGAGAGAGGTTGGGGGATGGTTTCAGCACCAGTACCAAGCAGCAGTTAATAGGAGAGACAGAACAACACAATGGAAGAGCCATAAAAGCTCGAGATGGGGTTGGCTGTGACGATGAGATCATTTTTGACGACAGCAGCGGCGGATGGCAAGTGACGATGCCGACTCCGCCGCTCTGGATTGGTATCTGTTCCTCTTAAGTCTCCTGATCTGATTTGATCCACCCACAGTGTCTTGTCTTGTCCCTCCCCTCGCGCAGCCAACATCCCATCTGTTACGTACCTTACCTCTCTCTTGTCTATTCTTCTGCTTTGATTTTTATTGCGATCGGGAATTAAGTTGTCACTTGACGCGTCTTATGGTTTGTTCTGCTTAATGATTGTGGAATTCGAGTAGTCTTGTTGGAGAGGACGTAGGAGCAGAACCATGCAAGATGGCGGGGGGTTTATACACCCAAGAGAGCAGTTTCCCTTCGCTTGCCAAATGAACTCGTGCCAACCGTCCCTTGACTAGCGTGCGGCATGTCCGCAGTTCGTTGGTTTGGGCTGTGCCCAATCCCCATATCCATAGTCCCTTCGAATAGGCTGTGTCCAAACCCAAACCCCGTGGTGGGGTTCTCACCTCCGCACCGTGATAGAGGAGCAATTGCATAAATCCAGTATGAATATAACAAAAATAATTTAAAAAAATAAATATCATGAAAAGATATAGGAATGTTTTGTCGAATGCCCTGTAATAAAAGAGACGTTCCAATCAACAATACTATTAATCTCTTGATAAATATATTCGATGTCTAAGAAGAAGCATTCCTTCGTCACTCTTTAGTTGTCACTACATTCAATCCATGATATGGCCAAATCCCTCTCAACGATGATGTAATCTGTTTCATGATCAATTTCATGTACATGATATATGTTTGGACGGATCAGAGCTCCACATCCGAGACCATGATGTCCATCAGATGATTGGAGTCCTCTCTTAAGTTTGCCTATATTTTATCAACAAGCAAAAAATTTCACCGATTTGAATGCATAGAGACAAGGTTCAAAATGATAATATACCAAGCCATATAAGTTGTTATAAATTATTTGGGAGGCCTTCGATCATATGATACATGTATATCATACATTGCAAGAAATAACACATATGCGTACGAGAAATAGAAAAAAATATTTTTTAAAATATTTTTCTTTAGTATAAAATTAAAGGTAATAAATAAATCTAAATAATTCAAAATTTTGAATATAAAATACTATAAAAATAAAAATAAAAATATGATTTTTTTATTGATATGTATAAAAATTAGTTAAGGCTGCATTATGCACCAAATTTGCTGAGTGTTAAATTCGAAAAACTCCATCCCCTCAAATCACCCGGTTGAACAATTGAAATCCACCATTATATATGTTCGTCTACACATTTAATTATGATGCCACATGGAGAGCATCCGTACTCTAGAGCCATGCCCTCCCTTTCTTTGCTCCAACACATGTGCCATGTGTACTGCATCAATCTCCAGTTGCCACATAAGATCATTCGGTGCGGTAGTGAATAAATCGGCAAGTGATAGAAGTTTCTCTCACCACAATGTCCATACATAGCCGAAATTGCAGTTGCTTGGTTGGATTACCAAGCCGGAAAATCCGATTACTTCAGTAGGGCACCAAATCAATTATGCCTGCAATATGAAATCCTTTCCTTGTAGCAGCCAATCATGCAACAATTTCCTTGACAAGGCCCAGGCCGTATATGAGTCTATGCCCGGTCCCATGTAAAAATTAAGGGTGCATTTGGTTACATTTTTTTATTTTTAATTTTTAATTTTTAAAAAATATTTTTTTATTTTTTTTAATTTTTATTATTAAATAAAAATAAAAAAAATAAAAAATATGTTTGGTAATTAAAATATTATAAAGCAAAAGGCAACGTTTGGAGATGGCAGATGAAGAGCTCGACGAGAGAGAAAGGTTTGGAAAGAGAGGAAAAAAAAGGTGGAGAGGTGAAGAGCTTGGCGAGGGAGAAGAATTCAGGTTCTTTACTCATTGATTTGACGTTTTAGATGTGAGGAAGCAAAAAAATAAAAAAATAAATTTTAAAAAATAAAAAATTTTTATTTTACATATAAAGTAATTATTTTGATTTTTTTTTTGATTTTTTACTTTTTTTTTTCATGTTATCAAACATTATTTTTTAATTTTTATTTTTTAAAAATTTAAAAATAAAAAAATATTTTTTTAATGACTAATCAAATGCACCCTAAATGAATGTCCCATTTTAACTACCGAAAAAAATAAAAAAACCCTCGTTCTGGGTTTCTTTTGCTTTAATTACCTGGCCTATAGGGCCTGCCCATCGAGCATATGTCATGCTAATTGGTAGCAGACTTTCTCGCCAAACCTAATAAATATTTTTAATTTTATGGAAAGAGAAGCTGGTCCGATTCACCTCAAGATGTCGATGAGCACAGTTTAGGGTTGGCCCATTGCTTTGAATCCAATAAGCCCATGAATTGTGCTGCTGTCGCATGTGCAATGCACGAGAACTTTGTGATTTATTGAGTCCATTTGATCTCACTCCATGCCCTGCATAGAACAGCAATTCTTATCGACAGCGTTTGAATGCCCAAATTTTATTCCTGAAATAGGAATATGAATTCCTAGCGAATTATTATTCACCCTCATTATTCTAGATTTCTATTTGATTGGAAATCTAGTATTTCAGTGCAATTAATGTAGTGTTATTCTAACTGCTGTTAGGTTAATATGAGAATAAGCATCTTTTTCATAAGGAATAAAGGATGAATTTTTCAAAAAACTCAAAAATACCCTTGATCAAGTTTAGTATATAAAAATAGAGAGTTGGTTATTTTTGATAGAAAGACAATGGAAAAGGATTTCTACCAAGGCTCTGTTGAGGTCCCCAAATGGCCAAGAAATAGTTGAGAGATAACCTGCTCAATAAATAACCCCTTGGATAGTATAGTAAATATGTGATAGCCCGGCCCGGCCCGAGTAAGAATCCTAGCCCAGAATCAGCCAAAGCCCGAAAAAAAAAAAGAAAAATAGAGGAGGAGAAGAACTCCCGAAGGGAGTCTTCTTCCTCCTCTCGCCGGCTCCCAATCGGAGTCGGAAATGAGCTCCCTTCACCCTATTTAAGGAGGAGATCTCTCTTCTCTCCCTTCCACCGAAGATCCTAAGCCCAGTCGGCGGCAATCGCCAGAAAACCACCGTGGAAGACTGACCTGTGCCCGTCCAACTTCTCGCCGGAAAAGCCTTGCCGGCGTCGGAGGTAAGCCTCCTCCCCTTCCTATCTTGTTCCCTTTCCTTCCCATGTCGATGTGCACGCTCGCCGGTGATCGAAGTCGTCGGATTTTGTTGCGGAAAAACCTCTATATTTTGCTCATTTTTCTTTGATTTCCGATGCCGGTGGTTGCCGCTGACCACCGGTTTGGCCCTCCTAGTGCTGTTGAGTCGCCCCCTTCCTGCCGACGGCCGCCCCACGTCGGTTGCACCGTCGATCGACCAACCAATAGGAGATTGTGAGATCCCCTGTTTTGGCTCAAAGGAACCCACGGGAAGAAGAAAAGAAAGAAAAAGAAAAGAAGAAGAAGGAAAAGAAAAGAAAAAGAAAAGAAAAAGAAGGAAAAGAAAAGAAAAAGAAAAAAAGAAAAGAAAAGGAAAAAAAAAAAGAGAAAAAAAGAAGAAAAATAAAATAATAAAATAATAATAATAAATAGGATTTTCTCTCCTCTCTCTTCTGTGAAGAAAAAGAAAAAAAAAAGAAGAAAGAAAGAAAGAAAGAAAAGAAGAAAGAAAAATAAAATTAATTAATTAATAAATAATAATATAAATAATAAAATATGAGAAAGAGAGTTTCTCTCTCTTCCCTCTCTTTCTTCAGCCTGAACTAGTATTTTCTCTCTCTAAAATTGGACTTTCTCTCTTTACTTTCTCTCTCTAAAATTCTCTCTCTAGATTATTTCTCTCTCCTAATATTTTTAGAATTTTGAGAAGAATGATGATGAATTTAAATGATCATAATGATGAATTTTTGATCTGTGATCGTCGAACGGTACGTCGACATCCACTTTGATCAGATCAGGTATTTTTAAGATTTTAATTTTTATAATTTTATTAAATTATCCATATGATAATCTTAGCATGATTTGATCTGATCGATCAGGATTTGTTGAATCATATTGTTTGAAGAATTCAAGATGAGTTTTCTCTCTCTAGAATTTTCTCTCTCTAAAATATTCTCTCTCTTGATTGATTCTCTCTCTAAAAAGATTAGTGAATGAAAAAAAATTTTTTAATAGTCCTGATCTGATTCTAATGAAGAATCCTGATCCATGATCGTCAGACAGCGTACTGGCACCCACCTTAATCAGACCATAAATTTTTACATTTGATTATCCATGATTTCGATCTAGCCATGACTTGATTTGATCATGTTGATTTCACCAATCGAGATATTGGATCTATTTGTAATGTTGGATTGTGTCACCTGATCAATTCGAATTGTACCTCATGAATTCTCTCATCTGATTTTCTCTCTCCACTTGATTTTATGAAATCGATGAAGAAACCTCGGTCCTATCACTTCGAATTCGATTTGATCTGATAGTCAAACTTTGGATCGTTTAGGTCCTAATTAGATTTTGATTAGATGAAATTAGATGATCGGACCCAATCTAAACCATTGAAATATGATATTCGTATTTTTTTTAATTATTGAAATTGATTCTGTATAGGATTGTGGATGTTTGATCATGGGATATCGCGATATGATCTATGAACAGAATTTTTGGAAGAAAATTTATAGAATTATATGGATTTATTGGAATGCGTTCGAGGTAAGTAATGTTTCACTTTTTCTAGATTTATCGATAAATTATAATGTATTCTTCTGACATGATTTGTGAAACGATGCATGAATTGGATGAATGGTATTTTGTTATGAAAATATCTTATTTGAAATATTATGATGAAGCATGATTGAACATATTGATTTCATGATGCATTATATTGATTGATTTTGATACTACATGATTATATATTTTATTATCAAAATTAGAATATAAAACATGATTTATGAAGAATTCTGATATAAGAAACATTATGAATTGACAACCTGACTATGTAAAGGACCCCGCCAATGGGGGCATATACGTTGGCAATTGATTTGTCCTGAGGGTTCATATCGCCAAAGAGACCAGCGATAAACCGTCAGAGAGACTAGCGGTTCCGAAGGACTATGCTGCCAGATGATTCGCAGCTCACCGCAAGAAGATACGCGGTGTTATGACCCTGCCACAGAAAAAATGTGGTCATAGCTCATGGTTGACGAAAAGAATTGAAGAACGAAAGAAATTGAAATCTGGAAAGAAACTTGAATTTTCGAAAAAGAAATGAATTTGGCATGAATAATGTTGCATAATTGAAATTGATTTTGAATTAATGAACTATATATACTTATTTTCTATAAATGATTATTTACTTAAATGCCTGATGAAATCTGTTGAGAAGTGATCATTGTTTACTGGACTATCTAGCTCATTACCTTCTATTTTACTATTTTTACAGATGTTGAGGAATTAAAATGATACAAGATATGAATGGAAGAGTGATCAGAAGCAGAATCTCCATATTTTTAATTTAGGTTGAAAGTCTTATTGAATTTGATGTAAAGTCTTTGAAATATTGCTGAATTTATTGAGATATTAAAGAAAAAATTTAGATCATTATATTTTGAATTTAAATTATTATCTAATTATTTCGCTGTTGTTTTACAATAGCATGATAAGATGCCTTGCATGCTTATGGGAAGAGTTTTCTACGAGTATGCGGCGGTTGCCATGATCCTCGATTCATAATTTTGGATCGGAAGCGTGACAAAATATCTCTGTACAAATAGTGCAATACTGCTCCCACTTACCTAGAACTTATTTCATTCCCTGCAAAAATGAAAGCACCAAACTTTGAAAACATTCTGACTGTAACTGTAAAATATACAACAAATTCCATATTGCACTACCAGTAACATCCCAGGTGTACCATAGGATGACCGCCGCCACTGATAGAAGATAGAATACACACTTCCCATCCAACCATTCAATAAATGATGTAATAAATAAGTGGTAACAGATAATAGTGTCAAGAACCCTCATGCCATGCCACCAACAAAATAATTCTATGAACAGAAATAAAGCAATGCTGCTGATAGCAAGAACCCACGTGAACATCAGCAATGATTAGTAAATGATAATATCCTTTATTTTTCAAAGTCATCCAAAAGACTGAACATTAGTTGGACAGGCATTAAGAAACCAAAAAGCATCAAGAGTGACCAAGTGCAAAATTGAGTCCAGGTGAAACACCACATAGAACTTCACAAAAGTTCAGAAGAGTTCGCAAGAGTTCCAGAAATTTGAAAAGCCTGCACTCTCTCTCTCTCTCTCTTATTATTTGAAAAATGTAGAAGTTCACAAGGGTTCCAAAATTTTGATATACATCTCCAACATATGCAACTGACATTCGATCATAAGGACTCTATGAAAGAATAACAATAACAGGGACCTTCCCATCAAATGTCATATGATACAATGAACTATCATTTGGGTTGAAATAAATACAGTAATAACTAATAATACCCACCCCATCTGTGATAAATAATTGATCTGAAACAACAATTTGGGATAAGTAGAAAACAGCAAGTAGATCCGTATGAACAATTAGGACTACAAGATATGTGCCTCATCTGCATAACATAAGACAATCAATGTCAATCTCATTAGTACAAGCATCATATGAGGTAAAAACAATACAGTGAGGCCCAATTTGTTGGACTCCTAGATAACCAAAAAATAATACTGCATAAGAAAAAAGATGGCTGGCACAAAAGAAAACATAAATTGGACCCTTCCTATCAGCTACTTGTAATTGCAATAAAACATCATTTGGGAGAAAATAGGAATAGTAGGTGCATCTGCATAAACAAGAAATAGGATAAATATTGTACCCCATGCACAATAATTGCTTACCTATACCACACCTATTAGTAAGAACATCATAGGCTGCTCAAATAAATTGATAAGGGGCTGCCAACCACTACAAATATAGCAAAATATGGGCTACTAACAAGTTAAATCCCAACAGCAGCGAAAGGATGAGGCAGCATTAAACATATTAAGGATAAAAGCAATCCCTGCACAATATAAAATCAACACTTCATCAGGCTGCCAACAATGTAAAGTGTAAATATATCATTAGTTTGCCAAAAACTGTAATCCAAAAATATCATGTAGAAGGAATATAAAATGCCAAGAAATAGCCCACAATAGATGGTTAGAAGTAGTAGACCTACATAACCAATCAGTTAAACCATCATTCGATTGAGGAAAAGCAAACCCTTGATTTCCAGGGCCAACTCGCATTAGTATCAACCACATGAGGGCTCACATCATATGGAAAGAAAATAAACTACCAAAAAACAGCCCATAACAGATGAAAAAAAATAGTAGAGCGGCATAACCCATCAGTTAAAATCTCATCTGAGAATCAGAAAGCATAAGCAACCTAGTCTAAGTTGCTTGTGCCAGTTGAAGTATAAATGTGTCAACTGAAAAAGAAGGCACAGCAGATTATTAAACCTCAAATCAATTGAAATATAAATATGTCAGTTAACATAAGCAGAATGACTAATCTGAGCCTCTACAGAGATCATTCCCATCAGTGTGTAATTGTACAAGCACATCATATGGGATAGAAAGATACATTATCATCCACGTAAGTAGCTATATATCTTTTGTATGAAGCAAAAAATAAAGCACATAAGGGGCTGCCAAAAACCACAATACCATAATACTAGATCAAAATACTACATCCCATTGCCAATAAGTTAAAATGTAAATACATCATCAATTTTGAGAAAAATCAAAATCCAAAAATATCATAAAAAAGTATAGAATACTTTGAGTAAAAGCCTGCAAAGAGGGCATCGAACATTAAAGATGTCCAACAAAATACAAGTTAAAGATGTCCAACAACAAGACCAAGAAGAAAGCTTACAATAAAGGCAACTATAATCAAAAAGCAGAATACCATCACGTGCACACAGATTCATGGGGCTGCCAACAAGGTTCTTATCCTCTTTAAATGTATTGGCATGCATGTGTTCGCGAGAGAGATTATTGGAAGATCGTAGATAGCTATTAAGTGCAGTAATGGTCTCATCTTTAGTTAGATACTTCTTATATATGGCATGCTTATACCCGGAGACCTTCCATTGACACTCAGTCTAGGAGTCATAAATCTCTCGTGTACACCCTTCGAAAACCATATAGAATCTTTTCAAGTACATCACTACAACTCACTGAATGCCTCCTTGATTTTCTGCATTTATGTGCAATCAAGTATCAAAAGAATTATACATAATAACATAAACTATGCTACAATTAGTATATACATGGACTTCGTTATATGGTCCCAATTAGGAAATGTGCTCCACTGGTTTGAGCAACCCATAGCCTATTAGTTATCGAACCGCATAGTTCTTCGTCTCTACGGATTTCATCATGTCCTACAATCAAAAAGGGATCGATATCGTCCTTCTCTAGGTCCACAAGTAAGGGTTCCAATGACATGTTGAAATATTTGTCATTCACTTGGTTGCATCTTATGAAATTGTGAATGATGCAACAAGCCATAACAATATGCTTCTATACCTTGAAGGGATACGGGATGGAACTTCTCAAAATCTTAAACCACTTCTAATTTGGAACATTAAGGCACAATTGATTACAATTTAGGACTGTCTAATGGCAAGAATAAAAGGATATTAAAACAATAAAACATAACTCGTTATATAAAAATAAGATGTCAAATACAAAAATACCAAAAAACATGCCTCAATAAATTCATGGCATAAGACAAACAATAAATATTTATAAGCATAAAAAAAATATTAGAAGATGGCTCGGGACATGCGAAGTTAATGTCGTTGGAGCATCGTGGCTACAAGCTACCAAAACTAATGACATAAATAGACTTTGTCTCCCAGCAGCGCTTAATCTTAAGGCAGCCCATCTTCATTGCTGAAAAAAATAAAAGAAAGATGCCAAAAAATATAAGACAATCAATTACTAGCATAAAATGGGCTGCACTACTTAGCATTTGCAATTTGATTATATAAGTAATAAATATTTATAAGCATAAAAAAAATATTAGAAGGTGGCTCGGGACATATGAAGTTAATGTCATTGGAGCATCATGGCTATAAGATATAAAACTCATGATATAGATGGATCTTGTCTTCCAGCCATGCTCCATCTTAAGGTAGCCTATCATCATTGTCAAAATAGAATAAAAGAAAGATGCCAAAAAAACATGAGACAATCCATTGCTAGTATAAAATGGGCTGCACTACTTAGCACTTACAATTTGATTGTATAAGATAAATAATAAATATTTATAAGCATAAAAAAAATATTAGAAGGTGACTCAGGACATGCAAAGTTAATGTCATTAGATCATCATGGCTACAAGATACAAAAACTAATAATATAGTTAAACCTTGTCTCCCAGTCATGCTTAATCTTAAGGCAGCCTATCATCATTGCCAAAATAAAATAAAAATAAAATAGTATAAAAGTTAATATAGATGAAAAAATAGATACATAACACAAGTTCAAAGTCAAAAAGAAACTAAAAGCAAAGGGGGAACATGATGCTACCACAGGAGCCCTCACGAAAAAATATCATATTGGCCCTCACAGGAGAAAAGATGGCTTGAAAAACTAAAACATAACTTGGTATACAATATATTAAAGAAGGAACAAATACCATGCAAGAAGAGGATAGCACAAAAAAAAATGCGACAGCAATATTCCAAAAAAATCAAGAAGGAAAACATAGGGCAATATTCACAGATCTTATTAATAGACATATAGTATCTACTCATAACAAAATAGCACAATCAAGTAAGAAGAATATGAATGCTATATCGAAAGTAGTAGCAGCAGAATAGAAAGATCGTCGGAGTGGAGCAGAACGAGAGAAGGACAAAGGCAGTAAGGGATGGAGGGGAGGAGGGCTGCAGATGGAGATCGACCAACTGAGAAGGCGAAAGAGCACGAACAGTGGCCGTGATAGGAAGATGAAGGAGTAAAAACAGTCAGATAGATAGGATTTCACCCCTTCCCTCTCTCCACCTTCCCCTCTTTATTTTTCATAAATGAAATGGCTACCCCGAAAATAAAAGACCATAGAATACCCAATTCCATCATCCACCATGGAATCCGTATTCGAGGGTTAAGGATGACTGATTGGAATTAGTGAACTAGGATGGCCCATCATCAGATTTTGTGGTGTTTGAGGGAATAAGACGGAATAAGCTCTTATTCCATCCGAAATTGGGCAACCAAATGCTGCCATCGAGATTACTAATTTGGGCTCTACTTCGATGCACAATGTAGCTGCAGTATTTATTTGGATAGAATCTTAAACTTGGGTTGTATCATCCTACTACTTGTCATCCAAACATAAAATATGACTATTTGAGTATCCAAAAAGATCAAAATAATTTCTTGATATTTTGAATTTTTATTATTCAAAAATTGAAGAAGTGTTTTGATAGAGATTTTTTTTTTCTAATGGGGCTTTGATAGAGGTTTTTGGAGTATAAGAAGCATTCTCCTTTGTCGAAGTATTTTTATACTCCACTTGAAGTGGAGTATCTAGAGATTCTAGCATCTCTTGGGCTTGAATCCTTGTTTTCCATGAGTCCTATTCCTCTGTGTGCTAGTTTTGGACAGTAAAGAGCTACATAAACCTAGATAGCCATCACATCATTCATCTCAAGAAATAGATAGCTATGCTTATCTCAAGAATATAGGCCTTTGCATTGAGATGCCAAACACAACTAAGATAAGCAATAGCTGTCGGCCTTGTAAAATAACGACATGGTGGCTATCCAGATATATACAATCCATTATAATGCAAAATGGGTATTGTAGAGAATTCGAACTGTGCCTTGCCCCCTTATCTCATGTCTTTATTTTTGTTCTTTCCCAACTTATCATCCCCACCACTAGAGCAGCCAACCCATATGGACGATGCTGATCCCACCACTTGTATCAATAGCCTCTATTGAACATGACGATAGGAGCGATAACGGCAATGGCATCGACGATAGCAACAACTCATCATCTTCTCTGGCTACCCCACTCTCTCTCTATCTCATTTTGGGCTTCTAGCAAATGGTACATGATCATCCACTCCACATCTTTGGCCACCAACACCATTGTTAGCCAATTCTTCCATCATTACCAAATTTGATACCCGAAACCTAACCATTGTCTCCACCACCTCAAACACCAGCACCACCATACCACTTGATCACAATCTCTCTTTTTTATCTCAACCATCACTGCTATTGCCACCATGGCACCATGACCATATCACCACAATCTCCTCCACTGCCTTGAGCAGCAACACCAGCACTATTGTCATCATTACTTGACAGCTATCTCCTCAACGATTGCTTAGTCAAAGATTGTTCTCAAATAGCTCATTATCTGTTTCTCTTTTTCTAATTTTTCTCTGATTTTTAAAATATTTAGAAATATTTTTTTTAATATTAAGTAAATTGGGAGAAGCTTTGCCAAAGTTTTATGTGCGTCCTTGTAATCGGGCTTATCTAATTATTATAATTTTTTCAAGAAATGCAAAGGCGCTACCGTGCAAGTTGTCTGGTGGACGGCCAAGTTGCACCGCTTTCAACAAATAAGACATCTGAATTTAGTTAGACTTTAGAATGAATAAACCGCAACTTTCTATTGAAGGTCTGTATATGAGATGATGTTCGCGTCGTCCTCCGTATATGTGCAACGAATGGACCGTTTAAGAGAATACAGTCTATCATTTCCTCTACAGCTTGGAACAACCGACACGTCCCAAACCTGGAGGGAAATAAAAGCTAGCCTACTTACGAAATTTTTAACATAATCAAGATTTGGGTTGTTTCAACTCTCAAGCTAAAGGAGCTCAAGTTTTATTTCAACAGAATTTTGATTGATAAGTCCACCCTATACTTTGGGTCGGATTAGATTGACCACCCTACCGACTTATTTCCGGTTAGGTGCCTTGTAACCAAAATTCAAATTTAATGAATTAGCTTGAGCATTTATTTCAGTTTCCTCCAGATTAAAATTTACCTGACAATTTCTTGCCCCAATAGAAACCAAGCATACATGTTAGCTCAATCCAATCCACATTACAAATTCATCAATAATCACTTTGGGTCAACCCAAGCTGGGTTGTACAGATGTCAGTTCCGTGAAACTGACTCGTGACATGTTTATGTTGCCATCATAAGCTTCTAGGGCTCCGAGAACCCGTTCAACATGATCTCCTTTTCTCTGTATATTTTTGGCGTTCCACATGAATTTCTTATTGACAAACAAAATAGCCTCCACCAAAACCAACATTTGGTACTGGGTTCATCAGAAACCGTTCAACAAAAGAGACGCACCTAACGTACGATCAAGGTTTGTGGACCTCTCCAATATAAGAAATGTCCTAAGTCTAATTATATAGCCACTAATAAAGTTCGCTTTCAGGTACGCTGTACCGTTCAACGCAGTGGACCCACCATCCCCTCCCTCTCCGCCCCTCCTCCGCAGATTCAAATCTTTCAAACTTTATGCCCTCAACGGCTATATTCTTCAATAAACCCCCACTCCGAAGCCCCCGTGAAGCCCAGACAGCACAACCAGAGACCCGAAGGCCTAAATCTTCTGCGCTGGGTTTTCTCCTCTTGTCCACAATGAGCTCTCTTCCTCCTCCGTCCTCCATGGATTCTCCCACCCCCTCCACTCCCCCCTACCACCGCTCCCCCGATCCCCGCCTCCGAAGCCGAACCCCCTCCCGCCTCGCCGTCTCCTTCGAAGACGACCACACCGAGAGCCACGCCAGCCCCGTCGCCACCCCTCCATCGAGAAAGAAGCCCACGGCGTCGCTGCATCATCACCTCTCCGTCCACCCTTGCAGCCCTATCTCCCTCCAAGAACTCCTCCTTCTCTCCCCCTCTGCTCATCGGAGGCCCAGGCAGCGGCTCGTGGCAGAAGAGAAACTTGATCAGGCCGTGGCCCATCGCAAGAAAGGAAAGAGCAGGGCTGCTGCTTCCGCTGCGTCGCCGAGGAACGTTCGAAGGGCTCGGAGACGGCTGGAGAAGGAGATCGTTAGAGAGGAGAGGGAGTTGGGTCCTCCGGAAGATGATGTCGGGAGGGCAAGAAAGCGGAGGCAGAGCCGGCCAAAGGTTACTCAGAAGGAGAGGCTGAGTTTGGTGGTTTCCATCCCTTCTCCCGGTCCATTGCCGAGTATGATTTGATTCTTTAATTTTTCCTTCTTGTTCTTGAAATCTGATCAAGTGATTAATGGGTTGAGTGGCAGAATTTTTGTATTCTGTTAATGTACGTAGATGTGGATGTGTTGATGCAGAAGCAGCAGAACTCGAGAATGTTGATGGCCAGACTAGGCTCGACAGCCTCGGAGAGCGGATCTTGGAACTGATAATGTGGAAGAATGTTGCAAAGTCCACCTTATGGTTTGGATTCGGATCGATATTCTTCTTATCTTCTTGTTTTTCGAGGGATTATAATTTCAGGTTTGTCCAATGACCATTTCTTTGCAAGATATGTTTCAGAAATTTGTTCAGAATATTATAAGGTATTGGGAAATGGCAATAAGCTCTGATCGCCTTTTGTTTCTTTACAGTATCATCTCCGTGTTTTGTCATTTGGGTATCTTAATTTTGGGCTTCAACTTCTTCAAAAATTCTATTCCACAAAGGTACCTATTTCCCTCTATTCATTTTCTTTAATCTTTATTTTGAGGAATTGAACAATTGAATTTGGAATTTTACAGGCAGCAGCTGAAGTGGAAAGGGAACCTTCAGTTGATGGAAGAGGACATTCTTCGTGTCACTCGAGTAGTGTTGCCGATTGCCAATGCTGCTCTGGCAAAGACCCAAGAGATTTTCTCTGGCGAGCCATCCATGACTCTCAAGGCAAGTTTCAGTCTCGGTTCCATTTTTTCCTATCTTACTATGAGGGTCAAAGTACTTCCTAGGTTGCTAAGTTCATTTACTTCTAATCTCAGGTGGCACCTATTCTTCTATTTGGGGCCAAGTACGGCCACTTGATAACCCTGTGGAGGCTTTTGGCAACTGGTATAGCAAATGGTACTCAAATCTTAATTGTTGATCATGGTCAGAACATGTCATACTGAGTTCTACGAAATTGTTCAGGTTTTTTCTTGAGTTTCACCGCCCCAAAACTGTACTCTTGCTACTCACAGCCAATACATAGGAGAGGTATTTATTATTTGATATCAAGCCATGCAACTACATACTTTAAGTGACGTTTGTCCCAAATATGAGGTCTGATTTACGCCTCTTGTATCATTTCATGGATGGAATTCTTACATATGAAGTTGTTTATGATATGTCAGTTGAGAACACGAGAAATTGGATTCAGGAAGCATGGGAATCTTGCCCACGCAAGAGATTTATAGCAGCATCAGCAGCCACTGTATTCTGGAATTTGTTTAGTGTCAGGGCACGCATCTTCGCAGGTATTGTAAAGAAATCCCCACCAGCTAGATTAATTTTTTCCACTTAATGCAGCTGCTTATTCGCCCTTGTTACAACTGGATTGCTGGTTAAATGACATACATATATATGTTAATGTCGGTAGCACATGATGTGATGGTTGAGAGTGTCAATCTTTGTTGGGTTTGCAACTTTGCATCATGTCGTGATGTTTGATGTAGCTAAACTATATATGTACACATGAGATGCTTGGGTTTCATCATCATTGTAGAATTTGGAATGACACCTGTTAGAATTCAGAGAATTGGGGATGTGACCAAATACGTATGTCAGAATGTAGTTCGTTGTGCAGTATGGATCATTCTAACCTTCATGTTTGTGCATCGAAATGTGTCTGAGCGGTGCCTGGCATGACTTGACTTTCAAGCAAGCAAGTTCTTATTTTCAAACTGAAAGGTTTTTATTTTATTGCATTCTTTTTAGAGCAAGTTTAAAAGTAAATAATAGATTGACCAACAAGTAACTAGAGTGATTTTTTTTGTCCTTGTACCTGTTACAACTTCACTACTCCTGCTACAGAGATTTGGTACTGTCTCTTGTTATATCTATCAAAGCATTCAATTTCTCATATGGGAATTTTGTGGTGCCCAATAATTCAGAGCTGAATGAAGATAACTGAACTGTTTGCGTTCATGCCTGATTCTGTATAACTAAGCTGAAGAAAGATAAAGATGTAGATTAAGAGAACATGTATTAGAGTTGATATGCAATAAAAAGTTGGGAGAGTAAAGTGGTTGAAGGGATCAACAATGAAAGTTTTTGGAAGTTAATTAGTCCAAGTGAGTGAAACACGGGGGCCTAGAAGGCCTTTTTTTGCATTGACTAATTACGAGAATTACAACGTCTTCTATAAACCTGTTACATTTTCAAAGCCTCTTGATCTTGATGACTATGATTAAGAGATTTCCCTTGGTTGTTGCACTACTTATTTTCATCTTTTACTGTAGCATTTGGCACATGTGAATGCATGCGATGCCTTTATTTTTATGCATTAGTAATTAATATTAGATACAGGAAATTGTGAAAATTCTCTTATGCTTTGCAAATTCCCTACTTTTTTTTTCCAAAAATAGATACATGGCCATTGCATCTCTCTCTCTCCAAAAAAAAAAAAAAAAAAACATTTAAGGCAGAGAAACTAAACAACTGCATCTTACTTAGTGCGTTCTATCAATTTTCTTTCTTTTTTTTTTTTTCCAAAGAAAATTGTTTTGCGTCAATTTTCACTAACATAAGGAGAGGCAAAGGGCATGATCAGAAAAGGCGCCAACTGGCTCCCTTATTATGCTATTGGAGTTTTTAAGTTGCATAAAATTTCGAGTTTAATAACAATCATGATTATCTCATAATTCCAAAAAGGACATTAAGAATTGTGATGATTAATATGGTACGTTTACTTTCTAGTTGCAACTGGCTTGAGATACGACAGTGTCCTCATACCAGCACTTGTTTTGATTCTCGTTCTGCAGCATTCATCTCTGTAGTGATACTCCGGTATCACCATCAACAACGAATGGGAGAAGAAGAGAATGGTGAAAAGGAAAGCAGGGAAGCAGACCAACAGCAAGCAATAGTTCTAGCAGAGTAAAAGTCATTTCATGCAACTGGAGTAGGCAACCTCCAAGAACATAGCAGCTTAAAGTGTGCCTGTATCATATATTTCCTTTAGTCTGTATGCTTGCCATAATGTATTGCTGAGATTCAGAGGTAGATGGACTACACAATTAACAGGGTTGTAGTGAGTTGTTTGTTGCATATAGTATCTCATTCCCAAAGCACACTGCAGTTTGAAGCTAAATAACCATCCTGTGCTCCAAAGTCTGAATTATGAACAAATGATTCACTTTCATTTTAATAGTTCAACATTATAGCACTTGATAGGGCAGTGCAAGCCAAGAATCTGAAGAGAAGGAAACTGTGAGATCTCTTTAGAACCGGTAAAAATTGACCATAGTAATCGAGGCAGTGCAAGCCAAGGTTTTGAAGAGAGAGAACTTATTTCATATCTCTTGAAAAAAAGATGCAAAATATCTTGAATCCAAATGCCATGGTCCATGAGCATGGTCCACGAACATGGCACAGGGAAATTGGAAACTGCCATCATTTCAACCTCCAGCCCGTATGCACTGTTAATAGAAGATCATTAAATGTTGGAGGATTGAGCTAGGTTTTGCAAAAATAATGGGATAGCAAGGATTTATGCGAAACAGTGAAGCAAAGTCCTGCTTGCTGAAAGACTAAGAAGATCATGCCAAGGGCCTCAGGCATCTGGAGAATATAATTTGTTCCCAAGGCGATGCTGAAGAACAATCATACAGGGCTTGTTCTGCAAGCTGACAGCAGTGGGGGCAAGATGTATTATGATGATGAATGAATGTCAGGCTAGGAGAAGGACAACCATATGAAATGGAAAAGAACACAGGCGAAAAGGCTGTGAAGAGCCTAGTACCAATATGCCTAGCGTTTAGGGATCCATATTCCATGGCATGCCAGTACTCAAGCTATTGCTAGGATCTGTCATTACATACTCCAAGGCACTTGCATAAAATGCATATTAAAAACAGCAATATAAGTTACTGACCACCGCTTGGATGTTGAACTGTCGCAGGTAAGTGAAGACATACTATGATGGTAAGATTACTCACCGACCATCCACTTTCATACATCTTAAGAGGCAGCATATAGCAGACTCTGCTAATACAGCCTCATGATAAACATTAGAAAAGGCCGAACTGGGTTGTCTCTTAAAAACCAATAGAGCACCTAAGCCATTAGGACCCCAGGACAGCCTCTGATAAACAGGTTCACCAAAAACTCTTCATTCATAGTTTATGCATTTGAAGGCAAGTGGATTCGATGACCCATTTGCCAACAGTCGATCCATCCCTGCTTCCATTAATCACCAAAAAGAGTTGAGAGCAGCAGTTCCTGCAGAAAAGTTGCCCTAGCAGTTGCCTGTTTCTGCCTTCTTTCCCTCTCCTCATAACTCAGAGAAGATTCAAAACTGCCAAAAGAAATAATGCAGATGAGATAACCAGAGTTCTAAACTAAATATTCTGATAAAATTGTGTGTTGTAAAGAAGGTTTAAAGGGCATAGTCATAGTCCAATCGGTGTATTTGTGCATAAAACAATTTAAAGGACACAGATATAGTCCAATCTAATTGTATTTGTGCAAAAAACAAAAACTTATTTTCATGCTCAATGCATGCATGGGAATGAATGAAAGATTTGCTTTGATGCTCCAGTGAATTGACGAATGAATTGCTTTTCATTGGAAACTTGAAGCCCTATGACGGTCTCATGCACAGCAAAAAATGATAAGCAAAACAGGTTATAGCTACACTTGATAATTATTGCCAGAAGTATTCTCGTTTTCCACATCAAGTAAACATCAGAAAGCTTGTTAAGTCAACACAATTGGCATTTGTATGGCATGTACAGAATACATTTGCAAGCAAATGGTATAAAATGAAAAATAAAGCTGTTGTCCTAAGCATCATTTATTCATTTCTCTAGATCCCAAGCACTTCATATGCTAAATCTTTAACAGCATCACATTGTATATCATGACATAACACAGTTTATAAAAGAATAACTTTACTCCTGTTAGTGATTGTGCCCTTTAATATGTTAACTGGTTTATTTCAGAAGATAAATCAATTTAGTTTTGATGTTGTGACATGAGAACAAGACAAACATATAGGTCCCATCTTTTAATTTTTATGATAATTCTGTTTCAAGTAGCAATTTTAGTTCACCATTAGTCATAAAACCTTTAATTAAAGCTCAAAAGCCTATACCAAAATGATGGTATCTACACATGAAATAGAACATCAACTTTGCTGTGCATGTTTTACTTGTCACCAGCATAACTCAAAAAAAAAAAAAGGGTTAAAGGACATATCAAGTGATGTTTCTTATTGTTCGCATCAAAAGACATGCTGATTAGTGAATTTATATCAACATCCAAAATTTTCAATGTAAAAGAGTGATTCAATACGAATCATGTAGGCAGATCTTAGGAAAACCAACAGAACAGATATCCTTTTCGACCAGAAAGATTCACTTGCATTCATCATAATAATTGTAGCATTAGCCAACAAGGCCTATCTCATCCATATAGGCTAGCTGCATGGATCAAGGTATGCTCCACTTAAGTTTAAGAACATGCTAATACTGCTTTCAGTCCGACATTAACCCTATATGAATTGGTAATAAGAATTCCAGGGTCAAAGCAACTTTGGCAAGAGAGGACCTTGCCACGGAACCAAAATGATCACTAGGGAGACCTTCCTTGCTGGTCCCACAGTTTAAGCTCATTCAACTGAGAAGTAACTCTTCGAGTGCCTCTAAACTTGGAAAGAATCTAGTTAGGCAAAGAGGTAAGAAGGACATATATGCCAAAAAGCCAAATAAGAACACATTGTTCAAAATAAGGGTAGTTGTGAGAGTAAATTTCGTAGATCATCAGAAAGTAAGAAATTCCAAGAGAGCATGCAGGAAAACTACTTATATAAAGGTTTCATGTCAATATCATTAAACAGCTAATATTGTATGACTATAAGATGGAACATGGGTGATCTCCAAGTTTGCATGCATTCTGACAGTGCTGATAGCATTAACATGGAGGGTAAGTGAGACTAATTTTTCTATCTACCAAATCCTCCTTTAAAAAAGATAGCAGAACATTTTCTTTTTTTCTTTCATGCATAGATCAATGAAAGACACACCCCGCAAAAGCACATATCCTTAACAAGGAGGCATCACATCAGGCTGCAGATTATTAAAAGCTTTAAAATGGACATATCGGGAAGTTTTGAGAGCAGCACATCTATTTGTAAGCAAAAAAGAAAATTCTAAATTTACCTTGATTTCCAAGTTTGTGAAGGGGTTACTTTTTTAATACAAGTATCCTCCGCAGTAGGAACAGGAGATTTTGCAGTTTCCTCTACTTCAGTTGTAGGGAAGTTCAAAACAAGTGAGGACAGAAGTGAATCAGTCGCTGCAGTTGATGCATTAGTGCTGCCAGATTGGTAGCCCCTGGTTCCAAAAAGCACCTGCAAATGAGCCTCTCGTAGATCTCTCCCCAGCAGAGAAAGTGTCTGGCTATTAGGAACAGCAACTCTACGTAATCTTCGACGTCTCTGCAAGTAATTCTTAGTTAAAGAAAATGGGTATAAGACTTTGTTTTTAACAAAACGCTATATGCCCATTGGAGGAGCATAACATTTGATACTAACTGCACAAGAAAATATATGAATAAAAAAGGATATCTTGAACAGATGCCCATGTTGCTGGGTGATATGATTCAGCATGTCCTTTGAAACCTTAACAGAGCAAATGGGGCAGGGCTGAAAAAAGTAAAAGGTTAGTATAATTGTTTGGTATTACTGGAATAACTAAACAATCAATCACATCAATCACATATGCAGAGATATAGAGATTAACTAGAAAAAAATGGTGTGCAAGTTCTTCTATCAGGTTGCCTAACAGTTTTGACAACATTTTACTAGGATCTTTATATATAAAAGTGACTGGAATACTTAAAGCCTGACAAACAAAAGTACAAGGATAACATGGCAAACTCCAAGAGATCATTAAAAGTTCTTGATGTTACACAAGCTTATGTTAAGAAGAAACATAGTTCTAGTTTGTGCTTCACATTGAAGTGAAACACTTACTGGCCTATATATAGCACACTCAGAAACCATTCTATCTGTCCTATCATTCTGTTTTCAAATTCATACAGCCACAAATCAGAGTGTTGGTGGTGCTCACTAGACATTTAGCATCGCCTGCACTTCAGACAGAATTTGGTGAAAAATTCAGCTCATAAATACTTCTACAGAAGCAAATGGTACTATTTCGACCGTCCATCTAGTTTACTTCTCTTTTGTTGGTACTTAGTATACTTTACCACTAAAATAATTTTACTGCGACATAGAATAAGATCATAGCATACTATCTTAATTCCTTTTGATTTCTTTCTCTGAATTATATCCTTTGTGAATGAGATGCATACAAACAAACAAAGTGCCTATTATGGCTGCCAAATAAATATTTTCAGATGCAAGACACTCCTTCAGCAAGTAATCCCATCATGATCTCAGATAAATACAGACATGGTCCTAGATCAACATCCTACATTATGTTCAAGCCCCTCAAACATTTGCAGAGAACCAGTTCAGTGGAGTTGGCAGAGAGGAAAAATAGCAAAGAAGAAGTAAATTAGTGAAACCGTAGATAGCAGCCATTCACACAGGTCAACCAAGATATAATGAGCATCAAGCATAAATACTGGAAAAACAGGATGTTAACCAAAAGAGGGATCATAAATAAAACCAGACATGGTGGCATATCATTCAAGAACTAATTAATGATTTTCACTTCTTAAAGAAGGCCCGATCGGTTGAGTGCAATGATGCTGTAAACCTGATGACAAACTTTGTTAATAATTTGGAAATTTCAAAAACCATCAGAAGCCAAGGCTCATTAAAGACAAGGATATCTTGACCCTCTCCCAAACCTATGTGAATCATCTATATGCAGGCACCTAACTTGACATATGCATTGCTCATGTGAGACCATCCTGTCCATTATTGTATAGCATGAACAATTAAGAAAAAAGGGATGCTCAAACATAAATTTTCTCTACTTTTTTTTTTTTCAAAATAATGAACATAGATTTGCATGTCTGAAGAAGGTCATCTATGACTCCTATGACCTTCACAAGAAACATGTAGAGGCAACTGTGCAAGTTGAGTCTAGTTGAAGGCCAAGCAGTAGCAAATTCAACAAAAAAAGCTATCAGACCATTCTTTCCAAAATCACCCAACCTATCCACAAAATTTTTAACACAATTGAAATCTTGGTTAAGGCTAGTCTAGTTAGGGTTTATTTTAATAAAATTTTTATAAGTCTTGTATCTGCATCCATGCAGCATTGCCTGAATCACCAGTACTTATATGTAGAATGAGGGAAATAGGAAGCGATGATTGGAAAAATAATAACAAACAAGAAGCCAAACTAGAATACCAGCAACCTTTTCGACGAAAGGAAACTATACAACCCCCAACCCTCCCCCGCCACACAGAAAATAAAGTGAAAACAAAGAGAAAATCAAGGCATGAAGACAAGTAACATACACATCATTCAGTACCATCATCGGAGCTCTGTGTTGCTAATAATTTTATCATAAATAGACCTTTTCGTCACCTTATTTAATCTTTCCGAATCATTCCATTTTTGTGCTCGACCACTATAAGAGTTATATTCTTATAGCAAGAATTGCTTCCTCCATTCTAAACGTGAGGAAATCAACTGCTAAAACTGACCACATATTGCACCTTTAAACTTAACATCAAATCATTTGATCCAAATATCAAATCTATCCAAATTTGGGTAAATAAGGGAGAAAAAGGAATTTTGATGACATGGGATCAGGAATTGTGCTCACGGCGACTTTAGATTCAAAGAGATGCTCGTCTTCCAAATGGGTACACAGAGACGTGATGTCGTGATCTTCGTAGCAGTAAGGGCATGAGAAGTCCGGCCGGACCTCCCCTTCCATCTCGAAATCATCGAGCCCGAATCGATCTACCATCGGAAAAAGAAAAAAAACACCGATGAAAAGAGATTCGTTTTCTCCGAAACATGGAGGAAAAAAAAAAAAAAGACCGGATCAAAGGAGGGATTTTTACGAGAATCCCAAACCAAAACGTAAAATGGAAGGAAAAGGAGCTGATTTGGAGACCTAATTGGGAGTTCTGGTGCTGCTGCAGCGAGTAGTGCCTCCTGGCGGTGAAGATGCGAGACATCCAGCAATCGGAATCCATTGGCCGGATATCAAAAAACAAAGGCGGAGAAGGATCGGAGTCGGACTGCAGAGATTTCGATCCCTCGAATCACCACCAAAATATAGGATCTTCCCCCCTCTCTCCTCCTCCTCTTCCTCCAAAGTTTTTCTTTTTTTACGGTAATTTTTTCAATTTTCTGAATTTTTTTCCTTTGGAAATTTTGATCCAGCTTTGAAGATTTTAAGGGAGAGGGAAGCAGATGGCGATAAAATGAGGCTATCGTTGGGTTCCGCTGACCGTGTCTGCGTGCTGACGTGGCACCATGGCAGAAAGAAGACCCATTTTATTCTATAAAACAATGCAGTGGAAACGGGAAAGGGAAGGCAACCCCACCGTCGGACCCGAAAGCGATACCAGAATAACGATGACGCAGAGTCCACAGGTGGGTGGAGCCCAGAGGCGGGTGCGTGTTCGGATAAAAATTCTCTGGTTAGGTCACCCGAATGTGTCACCTTGAGACGGCCTCCTGGCATGCTCTGGCCTCCAAAAACCTACTAAACAAACAAATGTCAGAGTTGGGTCCTTCAGCCCCCTCCTCTCTAATTTTCACCATTCTTAGTGTACCAGAAATTTAATATGAAATATATCATCTTATTTGGTTGATACATAAAATTATTATTTTTTAATATATATTTAATTTTTATAATTTTATTTTTTATTTAAAATTTTAAATAATAAAAATATTTGTTTTTGAAAAAAATTATAGCATCTTATAGTATATTATGACATCTTGTATCAAATTATGGCTTCCTGCATGTAGAATGTCATAGAAAATTATGACATTCTGATATATTATGACTAGAATGATTCAAAAAATTATAACATCCTGGCATATTATATCATCCTGCATCAAATTATGACTTTCTGCACACAAAATATCATAAAATGAGAGTAGTTTTGTCCAACCACTTTTTAGTGCGTATTTAATACCTGCAGTTCTGTTTTTTTATTTGAAAATTTTGAATGATAAAAATACTCCTGTTCTTTGAAAAAAATTATGACATCATGTGATATATTATGACATCCTGCATCAAATTATGATATCTTTCGCATCAAATTATGTCTTTCTGTATACAAGATGTCATAATATAGACATAAGATGTCATAATTTTTTTTAAAAAATAAAAATATTTTCATTATTAAAAATTTCAAACAAAAAAGTAAAACAGTGGGCATTAAATGCACATTAAAAATGATGGCTATATGGACCAATGAGATAAAATGGTGTGCTCTACGTTAGATTTTCTACACCACCTATGGTGTACAAAAAAATTTTTTAGTCATAAACTATTATTACTCTTCATATACATCCCTCTTTTTTATCACCCTTGTTTATTTTTAATAAAATCTCAAGATATCAATATGTAGTCTTTGACTCGTTGAGGATGGTTTCTACCTCAAATATTGCCATCTTAACCTAAACAACAAGCTTAGTTTACCGTTGGAGATTTTGAGAAGGTACGCAAAATCAAGCTAGCATAGATGAAACATCGAGGAGGCTCGATTTTGTATAGCATTGACTTATATTATGTATTAATAATAATTATATTTTTTTACTACATATTATCTTAGTGTGAGGTGTGTATCGAGAAAGTGTAAGGTATACATTAATAAAATAATAGCTTTGTAGCTATGATCTATTGGATTAGTATCCATATCCTGAGAAAGCTCTATATGTACATTAGTTACGTATGTACTATATATTGGAGAAATAATGATTTAAAATATAGCTTATCTCAACTCAAAATATATTTTAATAAAAAATGAATCATATATCAGCAATATAGCTCAGGTATGTATCAAGGAATGGTTAGGTTGGCATTGGATCAGATCTTCTCTTGATAGAGCTCAATTGTCAAGCTGCCATTTCGATCCCACATTCCACATGTCAATGCCAAGGAGAGAAAGAGATCCCTTTATGTATCTTTTGATAGATGAGATTGGAGGTAGACTTGATCAGATCAAACCTTTCGAGGAAAGAAAAAATTATGATGATCATGCTTTAAAGGAAAGTGCTTGTATGTTAGAAAGAAAATGTGTTGGATTTTACATAGATCTAGAAAAGAATGATCACAATGGGGGTGCTACAAGAGCAGAATAAGTATTTAAGCAATAGGATATGGAAAGGAAGAAAAATTAGAGGTAAAGATAACAATGATGGAGAAGGAGAGAGTGGTGATAATACATGCGCATCGTTCATCTTATTTTTTTTTTATTTAGTTTTGTATAGTTTATTATATAATTTTTAATTTCTTTTACATCTATTTTAAAATTTGCAAGATAAGATATGCATCACATCAAGAGACCGTCTCAAAATGATATACAATGTATCTGTTGGTGTTTAATAACAAGTTTAAGGTTCATAGAGTATTTTGTTAATCCCATATTTTAAGAAATTAGAAAAAAAATATTATTGAGAAATAGAATTAATGTTTAACCATTGATGTCTATTACTTCCTTGTATAGTAACTAGAAGGAAAAGTTAGCAACCATCATTTTTTTTAATGACAGTAAACAACCATTTTAACTATTTGGTTGCTTGTAGATTTTGCTAGAATAGATTTTCATAAAACATGATTCTATGTAAAGCAAGAAAAGATCAAATTCTCAAAAAAAATTATTTTCAAGTTTTATGATGTGTCATTTTCAATAAAATAGATATGTAAAGCAACCAGAGATAGTGGTCACCCTAGATTAGGAGAGGTATAGTTTTGTAAGTGAGACATTTCTAGAAAAAGACTAACAAACTTTCCTAGCGGCATTGAGATTCTAGAATTTTGTGGCATTGCAATGCACCGTTCACAAAAACATGTCATAGAATGCAGAGAATATCACAATCAAGGATAAATACAAGGAGAAAGATGTAAATAGACTAGCTGTAAATTTGCCTAGTCACTAGAGGTTCCACGCTTTGATTCTTGGAGTGCCCTTTCCTCAAAACTTAGGTATCAATTATTGTGATCCAAGCGAGCTGCCTCCCTTTCTCAATTCATCTAAAAAAATGAGTTAAAATTTTCCACCTTGTGTATTTAAAAAAAAATTATGTAGTCCCCATCTTAGGACGTTATGGGCAATGTTAACATCTGTCAACAACAATGATGGAAGAACATAATAGGTTCTAGTTTTCACCAGGGTTTCCCAATTTAATTTAGAATGATTTTACAAGGAGCAAAACAATAATTATCATAACAATTATTATTAAATATTATAGCAGAAAATAATAAATAATGAAAAATTTTCTCCTAACATTGTTATCCACTTTTCCTTGTCTTTCAAATGTCATAAAAAAATTAAAATTTCAATTCAGATTTGTAGCAATATATCGAATAATTAACCACTGTTTTCATCGTACTATCTTTATCGTAAGTTGCAAAGGTTAAAATGTTTAATGGTCAACAAAAACTTTCAATCTTATATAAGTGCTAATTTTAGACCTTGATAGACCATCAATCTCATTCTTGATAAAGAAATACATATCTTCGATATAAGTATATAAAAAATTTGTAGTCATAATTGTGTTGACTAATCATAGACCGCCTTCAAGCTCACGGACCATCGATCGAGTTCCAATTTTTTGATAAATTATTTCCCATAAATTTTTTTAATGAAATAAATACATCCAAATAAAATTAATAAATTTTTTTGACTAAGAAAAGAGACAGCCGAGCATAAGTCCAGAAGTCATCAAAATTTATTAAAGATAAAAAGTCTATACAGAGTAAAGAATTTACAGCAAAAACCAAAACAAGAACGATCCCAGTTGTTAAGCCACAAAAAATTTAATAAATTGTTTTACGGTTCTTGTTATAAGAAAAACCAGAACTATTCATATTTCGACGAACGGTAAGTAAAAAATTTAAAAATTATCCTGCGAATGTGATCGACTAACCCTGACGCGTTAATGGTTGGTCAATGGCTGGTCAACCAAAACTCGTCAATGGCTGGTCAATGAAAATAAAATTACCATCTTACCCTTATCTCCTGTTCCCCACCAAGTACCCAACCCCTCCCGGATCCGAATTTCTTCGGTACAAGGGCATTCCCACCACAACCACGTGGCACGAGATGAATGGTTATTTCAGTGGCCCCGAAAAAATCACCAATTGTCTCGTGCCACGTTTATCCACGTGGCACGAGATAATTGGCAAGCTTGAGCGTAAAAATAAGAATACGACCCGTCAACCTCTCATGCATGAGCCCGGTTAAGTTATACCTCGACCAAGGATAAATAGAATCTTTTCCTTTCTCAATCCAATCCATCACGAAAGGGAAACCGATTCTAACCATCCATCGCTGAAGACACAACTCAACTAAAGCTGTTCTGGGAGATATTATAATCCGCCGTCCTTGATCAGGGCAGTCGCTTCTTCTTTGGAAATACCCACTTCCAAAAAGAATAGAGAAAGACTCCTTTTTTAATTCTGTCAGTGTCGACTCGTCTCGCTGGGTTAGGGTTGGGGTTTTTATTTCGTTCTCGGAAAATTTCTAGGGTTAGGGTTCCGGTGTTGCAGCAATGGCGACGGTGGGGCAGCAGCAGCAGGGAGAAGGGGCGGCGAAGCCGGCGTTGAGAAAGCCGGTGTTCACGAAGGTAGACCAGCTGAAGCCGGGGACGAGCGGCCATACACTCACGGTTAAGGTCGTGAGCTCCGAGACGGTCCTCCAGAAAGGCCGCGCCGCCTCCGCCTACCTCCGCCAGACCCGGATCGCCGAGTGTGTCGTTGGCGATGAGACTGGCACCATCGTCTTCACTGCCCGTAACGATCAGGGTTCGATTCTATATCACCTCACTGCTTTTCCCTATCCGAAGCTCTTATTTGCAATGAAATCTTTTTCTTGTACTTTGTAGTTTAGATATCTAGGTTAGAATCCTAGATCTTGCCGCGGAGACCTATGACGCGACGTAAAGGCGGTCGCTTGATCAGGTGATCGGAGAACTCGTGCTATGTTTGCATTCGATCTCTTCATTGATTTGTGTTTAAGGGTTTATATATGATTCCTTTGATTGTTGTCTTTTTTGTGAGAAGTGACGAAAGCCTTCGTTTTTTTTTTTTTTTTTAAAGTTTTGATCGAATTCTTAGTCTTGATACGTGGGACCTGCATGGCCTTTGGCAGGCACGAACGTGTCACCTTGCCTCATCAATAGATCCTTCTTTTACCCTGGTCATTGTTGCGAACGTTGGAGGCCTGCAATCTTTTGTGTTTACTGGAATTCTGTTTAGAGTTTATAGTGAGAAGAAAAATGTATGGATGTGGATGCTATGCCTTTATTGTCAACAGATGATCTACCATTTCTGATCTTCCAAAAGAGAAAAGAGAAATCAAAGAACTTGGAGGTGTTACTTCGTGGTGAGCAGACATGCATTATTGCCTATTTGCAGGTCTAAATTTGGGTTCCAGGGACGATTAAGTTTTGGGAACATGGAAATTCGATCAGATAAGAAAAACAAAATAATTGATCAAAGTTATCTACAAGTTTGTGTGAAGTCTGACTATTTAGTATATCATGAGCTGGTGTACCCTTGTTGAGCTGCAATCAGAATTACATTGAATGGCTAATGTTGTAAACACGTGGAACTGATTCTGATAACAAATATATGAACTCCAATCTAATCAATGACACACAATATTTGTCTAATCTTTTTTATTTTTTTTAATTTTTTTTATAGATCTAATCAATCTAGTTTAGCCTAAAAATCAAAATTTTTATTTAAACAAACTGACTTCAAGATGTTAGATAGCTCCTTAACATTTTTGGTTTGTTAGGTTTGAGATTTTTTTAACATTATAGTATGTGCTCCTGGTTGATTGAATAATTCATAACTTGATAATCTGTCACTATGAATTTCTTAATGGCCCATAAATTGGTTTTCTTTGATATGTCTATGCGTGCGCACACACACAACTTGTCAAAAAAGGCCATGTATGTTTATACTGCAGCTCTGGTGAACCTCAGTAACCTAATACAAATTGTTCCTCTTGTTTGGTGTGCATGGTTCCTGATTACTTTTGTTTATATGCTTTTGAGGGATATGCTTCTTGTAACTTCTGTACAAACAATTTCATTGCTCCTTGCATGACTGCTGAAAAGTAAAGAACATTTTGCATTTGACAACTTTCAGCCCTACACTAAATTATCAGTTTTTTACATATAATGGAAATGTCTAAGTAGCTACTGTATGCAGCAGTTAAATGGCAAGGGATACATTATAGGTATTGACTTGTATAATATAGTTCATTAAGGTCAGCCGTGAATCTTTTTTATTCTGCATAGAAACTCCCAAGAAATGCTGATGAATATTAATTAGCTATAGAAATTACTATACCTGCACATTTTTTTTTATCCTAAATATTCAAATATTATGGATACACTTGCATGCATACAGGAGAGATGTGCATGGCCACACAATTTTGATTTGGTGTTCTCAATTAAAGTCTCCAAATAAATATTCAATCTAGTTTATGCAGGTAGTTTCAATTCACCTATGTGAAACAAAATGGTTGAGCAGGTGAAATTTGAAGCTACTTGATTTTCAAAAAGTTTTGTTAAAACCTGTACTTTTTCATTTTATCAATGATGCATGTTTCTAGGAATGGTAATTTTTAAACTGAACCTAAGAACTCACACAAGCTAGCCTCAATAATTAGGTCTAGATGAAGATTTTTCATTATCATGTTGGTTTTGCCAACTGAACTATGGTTAGAGGGGGAAGAAATTATATAATTCAAGTGTGAGGGGTAGTCTGAGAGGCACACTCCATGCTTCTCTCTTGCAACAAGGTTTTGATCCCTTATCCCCCCCTCCTCCTCCCTCCCTCTCTCTCTCTCTCTCTCTCTCTCTCTCACGCACACACACACACACACACACAAACACACAAAAGCTAACACCTCCTCAACATTGACTCAGCCTCTACTCATATTCTTTGTTTCTTTAAATATATTTATTAACTGCATTGATGGGATTCAGGTTCCTATGAAATATATTGGTTGGGTTTATGTCTGCTTTTTTAACTTGATGATATTCTAATGTACTATTAGAATTTTCTATAATGATGTATTGTATATCTATGTTAAAGAAATTTGGTAATCAATATGGACAGACTATAATGATTATATTATATTATGATAACATTCATATTATAATTATTATGTGATTATTGTTATATTGTATTATTATGGCAGTGTCATAGTAGTATTAGAAGTGTTGTGGAGATGGGATTGAACCTATGACCTCAAGGTTATGGAAGCACTTGCCCTATAAGTCGTCCAGCAGCCAATTTCGTTGCAAGACAACCTACCACAGGTTGGGCTTCAGTTGCAAGGGCCTTGCAGCTTGAGTTGCAGCCTGTGGTCTAATTGCAGGCCTTCGAACATGTGGGCTAGCCCGCCTTGTAGTAGTATGATGGAACAAGAATCTAAGATTCAGCAGCAAGTCATGCATTTATTGAAGATAAAGTTCTTGAAAGCATATAATCTTCTTGTGTCATTGAAGTAATCTTTTTTTGTATCATTTGTCAGTTGATTTGATGAAAGCTGGCATGACCGTGATCCTGCGGAATGCAAAGATTGATATGTTCAAGAATCATATGAGGCTGGCAGTTGACAAGTGGGGTCGTGTGGAGGTTGGTGAACCTGCAACTTTTACAGTGAAGGAGGACAATAATTTATCTCTAGTGGAGTACGAGCTGGTGAATGTAGTAGAAGAGTGATGTTCCTCTTGCAGATAACCTTTCTAATGCAGAAGAAGGCTTTGAGCTTTCAAAGCCTTTTTTGGCTAGTTTCATTCAGTCTCCGTGGTCCATAGATATCAAGGTATAAAGTTTCAATAAAATAACAGTCTAAGTCCCTCAAAATCTCACTGGAGCTCGTGATGCTTTTGTCGTTTGCTAACATGTCATTGTTTAACATCAGTTGTAGTTTTGGTATGGATTATGGATGGGGCTGTACATGGAACAGTGGATGTTATGTCTTTTTATATGCGTATAGATATCTGCAGAACTTGAAGTAAACAATCTGATATTAATAACACCTGTTTGTTTCTTCTCCCATTCATTCTTTAGATTTTTTCTGTTATTGAGGTTCAACAGTGTCGCTGTCAATCTGTCTTATTTAGTCTACGCTGCTGTTAGCGCGAGGTCTAAGTACTTCAAGTGGTTTGGATGTATTTATTGACACTTGGAAGTTGATAAGCATTTGGGCTCTGTCCAATTTTTATTTGGGGTGACATTAGAGTGTCCTTATAGAACATGATGGTCGCCTATTTTTTAACAGAAAATCTGCCACCTTACGTTTTTCTAAATCTGCCACCTTACATTTTTCCATGACTAAATATAACAGAAATTCTGTCTATAGTCTGTTTCTGTTTGCTGCTTGTGTGGTATCATGGCACAATATGCCCTCTTGCTTTAAGCTTTTAAGTTAATTTTGCATGTAAATGATGTTCTATTGTTTGCGGCCAGAGTATGTTTTAGGTTATCCAGTACAAATTATCAACTTATCAAACATGCTCCTGTTATGAAAAACCCCCCAATGCTTTATAATTTCCATGGATCATATCGAATAAAAGTGGATGAAGTTGTAATTTACGGATAACGCGCTACACTGGTAGAAGAGGGTATCTCTGTTCGCTTGAAGCTACAGGAATGCATTGTTGGGCACAATTGGTTGTTGCATGGGGGTATCTCTTGACTCGAAGATACTGACGTGTTTATTTCCTGGTAACAATTGTTTTGGCAAGAGGTAATATTTGTTAGTCCATGGGAATTGATATTTTCCGGATCACCGGAATTAAGGATTTTGCTTTGTGCTTCATGCTGGACTGTCCTGTAATCCTCGTCCAAAATCTTAGAATCAATTTGTTTGTTAAAGTTTGGAAAGTTGAAATTTATTCAGAGTGTTCCAAATTTCCAATGCATGTTTCATCCGGGAGTATAAATGATGCCAGGTATTTGGCTAGCCACAAACAAGCGTACCCGGCTTGCATTGATGTGATGTTATTTGAACACCTGAGTTATTTTTTGCAAGCTATGTGCTGAAATCATGTTCTACGTTAATTGAGTAGTCGGTAACTAGGAGCCTCTTTTGAAATTTGTATTAGGTTTCAAAATCGTCTGAATCACTCACGAATTCTGGCAATAAAATGCTTGTGATGATCGGTTTGAGAAGCTTTTTGCCACTTGTTAGACGATCTAATTTTGGTACATTCTCAACGGACCCACAGAGTCCAAGTTTCCAATTACAGGTCCCTTCATAAATTGCTAATCGTATTGTTTCTCATGAACCATATTGATCCCTGATAGTCTGGTGGTGCAGGTAGGATTGTTCACAACTTCCACCTCCAGTCCTCCCTCGTAACACGTCTCATGGAACTCCTCAGGTTTAGAGGCATCAAAGACAGCCTCTTCTCAACCAAAAAAAAAAAAAAGAAAAGAAAAAAAGAAAAAAAAAGAAAAGAGGAGACGGCCTCTTCACTGAGCATCCAATATTTAGCAATATCTGACAATTAGTTCTTATTGTTCTATGACCACGTCCTGGTTCATTTAATAATATAAAAAGGAAAGGCATTTTTCAATGCTTTCCATTCCACTCACATTAACCTAGCAAACAATCATCATAGGCATTTCATCATCATAGAGGAAGTCGTGATTGGGGAAGGTTTACAAAATTACAAGAGCATCACATATTGATTCAAGGAAGAAATATATCCCCATCACCACTTATTACACTAGATCACAAGTCCAAATGATAAAAGGAACACAAGTTTTCAAGTCATAGAATAATCACTGTCCCATCAAGCTAAGAAGTTCACATGGCCCAACATTGGGTTAGTCAGTTTTCTCTGTCACCGCCCTCTAACCATCTTGAAAATGCAGGAACTTGTTAAACAAATTTTCGCTTGAACCCACTGGATGTTCATCATACATCATCATTGCCAACTGCTTAAATGTTAAAAAAATCAGTATATCCTTTTTAAACAGAACAGTCAGCATATTATAACTTTGTCCATTCAGGTCTATGCTGCAGACTGTGCGGCTCTGTACAGTATGCCTATATACCTACCAAAATGTAATAAATAGTGATTCAAACCAGTAATCGAGCATTAAAGGCACATCAGAACCTAGAAATAAAGATAGTTTAGTCTATGGGAGAAAAACCACTAATTTTGCAGATAATGTATATGATTGTGATGTTCATATTGAATATATTGAATTTGGATATCACAAAGTATCAATGCTCTGTCAAGTGATGAAACACATATCTTACTGTTTGATTTAAATGAATCTTTAGCACAATAGGAATTAGTTGACTGTCTGGAGAGTATAAAAAGTTGCTGCTCAGCCGCATGGAAAAAAGATCCGTTGATCTGAAAGATGTTTGGCTACAAATTTCATTTCGATGTGAAATAGTTCCACAAACAATGGAATAATCAGTCTCAGAGGTGACAGCAAGTCAAGCTGTTCGATTTGTCTTATGCATCACATATAAAACTGTGATAGAAGAGAGGAGAATTCAACCATGATATATGTAAAATAAAAAGCTGATTCCACACAACTGCAAAGTTGAAAATTCCCTCCTATTCTGTACAACGGCTATAAGAGATCAGAAACTCCTTTGAGAAAACTGGTATGCAGATCAGAACTACTGTCCAATCCAAGGTTCTCAAGCACAAAACTCAAGCTCATATGCTAGCAGGTTCATCTTGAGTACAGGCAAATACTGCTGCGCACATGCACACATGTGCGAGAAGTGCATGCGACACACAGACACACACGCACAGAGAGAGAGAGAGAGAGAGTTACAAATTGCAATTTCACTTACCTTTTGGTTGCACTGAGACAAACAATGTAAAATTATTGTTTGTAACATCTGTTTCCTATCAAACAAGATTTACTCTAAGCAGAACTACTAGTAGACAACTGTCTTCGGACCGAAACAACAACAATCTGAACTAAATTATTTTGATTCTCTGCTCAACAATGGATTTAAAACAATGGTTCCAATTGATCTGTGATAAGCAGAACATAGTTATTTGCGATGTCTACAAAAACCTCACTCAACCAAACTATGACTGTGCAATCTGAGCTGGTGCCCCTGGAACATCAGATACAGATTATGCTATATGCAACCTAGATGTTGTTACACATCATCATTGCCAGCTGATTAAATGCAAAAGAATCAGCATAATCCTTTTTTCACAAATGCACAGATGAAGGTGAAAGAACAAAATTCATAGAAATCCAAATAGCATGCTCTATCATCTATGAAAGTCTATGAACCAACTAACCGTATCTAAATTTTTCTTTTATAGAAAATTTTAAAGAAACAACTGTTTACTGAACAATGGTCATATGTGTTCATCACCCTTCGTAATATGCAAGTGTAATCTCTAAAACATAGTACTGCACACAGCAATAGAAACTGGAAGTATAAAAGCAGAAATTTTTGAAATTATAAAAGAAAATGAATATGACAAAATTGTTTATAATCTTAATAGAAAAGGAAGCAGCCTGCTTTCTTTTTACATCTGATGATCATGAATATATGCAAGTTCTAGGTCATGATAAGAAATTCTTTGAAGCACATGCAGCAATGTCAAGTTTCTGTCTTCGCAAAGGAGTTATGCTTTTGCTGTGAAGACAAACAATAAGTATAGAGTTTAAAGGTTATATTTGGAGATGTACATATCAATTATATAAGGGATAATAGAGCTGGTCCCCAAGGTACTCACTTGATGATTAGATTAGTTGCCACCAAAATAAAAGAATGTTGGTTTCTAAGCTTTTTTTTTTTTTTTTTTTTGAAGTGTAGATCAAGTTCAGTAGTTTGGATCTTGAATTTGGATAGTTTATTATTGATTTTGAATCGTCAACTCCTTTTTCAAGGATTTAAATATAAAGTGCATAGTCCAACTCATATCATATCGTATCATATTATATTCAAATTGCTAGCTCTTGGATGCAAATCAAGCCTTCTGTTAGCATATTCAGAAGATTAAGTATGGATTTGTTATCTCTATGCAAATTTTAAAACATGTAGGTGTTGGTTTCCATGAACTATAAGGAAAAAAATATTTCTTTGTAGCATTTTGGTCAGTTATTTTTTGAATTTGTATTATCATACAATGGACCTTGTTTCTATCTTGAGGTATTGCACAATAAACAAAAAGTACAAGATGGGATATATATATATATATTGTAACATGTCATAATTTTTTTTTTGACATCAATGTATATTTTTACTGTATCAGACTCTCACATAATGTATGATGATTTTTAAATGGTTTTTAGTTGATTTTTATGGATTGCTTATTTTAGCAGGAAAATGGGGGAAGGAAACAAGAACATCAGTGGTGGCATAAGGTAATATCATAATAAATTGCACACCATCTTCTAAACAAACAAGTATAAAGAGCAAAGGAATTGTTAGCAACAGACATGAAAGGCACCAGCCCATGTGGCAGACGATTCCGATAATTTTTAAGGTAAACAAGCTAATACAGTTATGCCACAAAGGGCAGACTTCAGTAACCGCATTTTGCAGTTAGCACTACAGAGGACATATGTCTTTTCCATTATGTAGTTAAATATTGTTAACTATTTGGAGTTGACTGAAAGACTAACCTCCACAACAATTGTAGAGGAGTTGATTAAAGGTTTAAAAACAACAAGAACATAACAGATCAGGAAACAAAATTACCTATTCATTACCGTGCTGCATTCTTGCTTCCCTATTGGTTGTCTTTTTCAAGCTAGCATTTATAATGTGACTTGTATATGAGAAAACAACACTAAGAAAATATAAATTTAAAAATAAGCATAGAAAAATCAATGAGAAGAGTAAAATTCAAGCAAATGAATTTGAGAGTAAATGGTGCCAATGGCCTGAGTACGTAAAATGAGCTTGTGATACTCGTTGGGGACCTCATTTTTATTCTATTTATAGTCTTATAAACATGTTCGGTGCAACTTATTCTGAGCTTGAAATTTTAGAGCAAGATGGATCTATTTATGCCCAACGGAGGGATACTAATGCAGCTCTTAAAATGATTACATCTTTTGAATTTATTTTTATTCTACATACGAAGAAAGAAATTATGGGTATTACTAATATTCTTTGTCATGCTTTACCACAAAAATTTTAAGATATTTTGAATGTTATGCATTTAGTTTCAAACACAAAAGCCCTCATTCAAAAACTTAGAGAAGATGGTTAGAATATTTTTTTTGATAGTATTATATTATTTTTTAAAAAATATGATATTGATATTCCTAATTTAGATGCACAATATATTGAAGGCTATGAAGATAATTAAAATAAGGCTTCACAATAAAATGAAAGATGAATTTCTTGAAAATAACTTAGTTACCAAATGCCTGTATAGAAGAATCACTAACGAAGTTAATTTTTTTTTACCCTCTCATGTGGATGGCGAGCTTTGTTACTGGTCACTCTGATGGAGATTTTTTTACCCTCTCATGTGGATGGCGAGCTTTGTTACTCTGATGGAGATTTTTAAAATTTTTTTTCTGTTTTACTCCTTTCGAAGTATTTTTTTTCTCTGACCTTTTAGGATATATTCATATGAGAGTTAATGTTCCACTTTATAAAAAAAAAATAATATTTTGACTTCAAGGAGAAACTGATAGTTTCACTGAATTATTATTTTACAGGTGGAGCGTAGCTTCTGCAGCGCTGGCAGTTATCCGTTGATTTGTACTTATGTTGTTACCAACATGAATGTGAGAAGTGAAAAAGATTGGCATGCTTAGCTGTGATTGATAGATGAATGTGTTAAAAATAAGCATCTTAACCTTTGCACGAAGCAGTTCAATTTTGACGTACTAAAATTCAGCTGGCGTAAGGTTTATCGCTCTCGATTTATGGACAAAAGGTGCATATTTGGAATTTGTGGTTGGAAACCTGCCATGGTGGACTCCTCACCTAAGATTAAAAATTTGATTTCAGAAGTGCAGTCTGAGTAACAACATTGTTTAAGACAGGTCGAGCAGATGTCCACCACTGGTGGTTAAGCATTCACGCGAAAGTTTGGAACTTCCATCTCACTGAAGCTGTTAATTCTGGACTGGTGGTCTTGCCATCTCAAACTTACAGAATTTTGAGTAAAACGAAGGCTGAAGCATACTTTAAATAGCCATATTTCTTTATCTTGCAGAAGCATCCTCACCACAATATACATATCCCCTTTCAATCCACCATATCTGTATCTCAACTATAATTTGCCTTTACTCAAGGGTAGGTTCCAATTATTTGATTAAACATATTTATGAGGGCAACTTAGCATATACAAGTAACTGCCAGTGTACATATCAGTTCAACTTAGCATAGTAGCAACTGCCAGAGTACACATCAGGTTAACCTCCAAAAAAATTTACAAAATTTTAAGGTTCTAATAAAAATAAAACAAGAATTTCAGTTGTGATTGTATCTTTATGAAATCACAGATACGTAAAAATGAAAAATGAAGGAAGAGATAAGTTTATAAAGATTAACGACGCCGTTTCCTATCATCATCTTCATCATCATCTGAGTCACCACTATCTCGGAAACGGGGGTTCTTCTCCTACAGAGAACAAAATATAAGATTTCTTTTTGTGCATGTCGCTGGTGCGAGAAGGCGATTACATTAAATGACATAAAAACAAAAGATGAAAAAAGCAGAGCTTGGCAGATGGCAGCATGTACCGGTCTGGAATCATGATCTGAGGTTCTCCTTGATTCATAATCAGATGTTCTCCTTGACATCTCAGGTGCAGATCGTTCATCATCATCCCGATACCGCTTCCGAGGATAATCTGTTAGTTACCGAATGTGCACAAAGAATAAGCTCTTTGCTTCAAAGACATATCAGGAGAAAACAGCTCAAAGAGCTGGCAACCCCAATCCACAATTAAGCATCGACAAAGGCAAAAGTTGAACACTCATATTTATGATTAGTCCGCTGAAGTGAAAATTAACATCCTGAATGGATTATTCTGTGAGCACTAACCTCTACCATGTCTGTGCAAGCCTCCATGTCCACGGTCTCCACCATGCCTACCATCTGCAATTTAATAGACTTACAAGCTCAGTGCTAGCTATAGATAACATAACAAGCACAGCAACCACCGTCCTCAGACTACTAAGATCTAAAGTTAGTTGCCAATTTATCATAAACGAGCTAACAAGTTGCCATTCCATTTTCTTTGGAATCAGCTAGATCACTAAACTGCTCATGGTTAAAAAACAATTTTAGCAGAAAAAGGTGCTATGCAGACAAAGATTCCCAAGCACTATGAGAAATTTGCTGATTTATTCTGAAAATGGATGAATGTCCTCAAATATGGAGTATCATGCTTTATTTTGGAATTGGTGGAGAATCCAAGCAAATTTCAAGAATTAGATGTATGTTCAGTTTTGCAAGACAGACAGGAGAATGATAGATCATACTGTAATCAAGAATGACTTGATGTTAAGACAGGCATCGCTTGTTATGAACGTATTGCAATAAAGTTCTCTGAGTCATAGATAACAATAGAGATAATAGTGCATGATGCATTCCCACAAATAGCCATTGTTGTAGTTTTGTTGAGTGTTTAGACAGTCATGACAACTTGACTATGACCATACCAATGATAAAGGGTTGGAGAATCGTTGACAAAAGATAGAGATAATAGACTTGAGCATGACACACAACCACAAATAGCCATTGTTGCAATTGTGGTGGGTGTTCCTGTCCAATTGCAACAAAACACCTTTTCTCATGAAAATCTTGGAGATCCAAGTGCAGAATAGTACCTCTGCAGCCTTCTTACAATGTATGTCTCCATCGTGCCTCTGAGCTAAAAGCCCAAATGAAGCTCTCAATGCATATCACTTTGTCAAACTCAATTAAAAGGGAAAAAATAACTGAGTATAACTTTACAATCAATCTTTGGGACATCAATTAAATTTGTATTTCAAGCAATTATGCAGTTAAATTATTCTTTTCATGTCTTTAATAGTCTTACTTTTCCATTTGAGACCCAGAAAAAAAAAGAATTTCTTGACGTCACTTGGCTATCCATATTATGTGGCATCTATGAAATTTGCATTTCCAGAGATTCTACAACGACATTGGGAAGATCTTTCACTCAACTAAATTTTAACGCCCCTTTTCCTCAAATGCTTCATCTAAACTTATATATTCAATCCAATACTAAATAAATTATTCGAGTATATAATGCTATTAGTTGTTTATCCAAAAGAAATAAGTAGTTGTCACCATTTTCCCACAACTTTATTAATATTTCCATCCATCCCCGAAAATTGAACACCTTCAAGTCCCTTTTCTGCATTAATTACCAAAATGAATGGTGAGGTGCATATATCAGAATTTTAGTTGCTCAAAAAAGATTCCTGCTATAATGTCCTCATTTTACAATATATATTAGCAGTAAGCACATTGGATATATGTAAGGAGCAAGATTGATGGTTGTGATGTCAAGATTAGGGTTTTTATTTATTTAACTTAGATGATATACACACTCCCAATTCTTATTTCTATCCTTGTTTCTCTCTTAGACAAAGAGGGACAAGAAAGAGCTAAGCCAAGGTGAGTTAAATGAAAATATGCATACACAGAAATGCCTTTGAAATGTAGAAGACAATTGAATGTCCACTAGGGGTGGCAATTTTTCCCGACCCGATTAAAATTCTGGGGGGGAGGGGGTTGGTCTATGGATTTCAGCCAAAAAAAAAAAATCTAAAATGGATTTGGATCGGGTACGGGTAATAGTACGCCCCACCCTGAACCCGACCTAGTTCATCTGTTATATATAAAGCCCAACACAAAATACTAGCCATCGTATTTCTTCTTCCCTATTCGGCCGCTAAGACCCACTGACCCAAAACCCTAGCCATCATATTTCTTCCCTATTCAGCCACTAAGACACATTGACTCATCGTATTTTTTGCCTATTCGGCTGCTAAGACCCACTGACCCAAAACCCTAGCCATCGTAACTCGTAAGCTTCTTTATTCAGCCACTAAGACCCAAAACCCTAGCCCTTCCTGCTTCCCTATTCGGCCACTCCGACCTCCAACCCAATTAAGCTTTCCCTATTTGGCCGCTCCAAAGCTTCCGCTTGGTTAAGATTCTTGAGGATAGAAAAAATAGAGGAAAGATGGAGACGGGCGATGGCAGAGTCGCGGGTGGAGCGGAGGCGGGCAGCGGGCGTGGGACGCAGATGGAAGCGGCGACCTTCACGACTCCTACAGCTAGGCAATGGCAGAGGAGAGGGCTCCAATAGGCGACAAAACCCTTCCTATTCGGCCGTAGGTAAGGCTTCTTCCCACATAGATTGTTTTATTTTTTAGTTTTTTCTTTCACTTTTCTTTTACATTTCATTCTTTTTTTCAGCAATCTGTGAGGAAGGAGAGAATCCTAGGAGATCGGAGAGGTTTCAGCCAATGGCAGTGGGTTTGGGAATTTTTGCCGAAGCGGGTATACCCGACCCAATCCGACTAATCTGGACCCTCTCTTTTACCCGATCCAACTAGATCTGAGACAGGTTCAGGGCGAGAATGCGTTGTCAGATGTCTAGTTGGACCATGCCTTATATATTAGCAGTAATGAAGTGAAAAAAAGATTTTATTTACATTACTATTTTTTATCAATATTTTTCCCAGTCATCTTAACTATTTTTAGATTTCTTAAATATTTTTCAAGTCTAGCCCAACCAACCTTATAGATTATTAGAAACAACAATTAGCTTAACTAATTTTAGTTCCCCTTTGTATTTCTATTGTTTTCCAAGTTGTCAATGTCATTTATTCTTGGCCATTGTACTTTTTTCCTAGTCACCAATTTTTCAGTCGTATGTTCTATTATAAGCATGTCTCTTATCTGCACACCCTCCAAAGCCATCTCAAAGAACTCCTATGAAACCAACGATGATCAGAACTTACATCACTTAATAGGTCTTCAAGATATGGCTTCTACAACTATTTAATTCATAAAGGTGCTATATTCTCACCTTTTAAAATCCATTACCTTACTTTTGAATGTTGTATAGCATCTTTTTTTTCATTTCTTTCTAATATACAACCATATCTAATAAGTAATATAGTCTCATCAAAACTTACTAAAGATTCACAATCTGGGCAGGCATTTGTTTCTTCCTTTTTCCAGGAAAGATATTATATCTGTAACACATGGAACTACTACTGAATGTCAATCAGTGCTCACCCTCCTAAATTAATCATTTATTACAGCACTAACGCTGGAATATGGAATCATTGGAAACTTAACTATTACACCTCTCATCATACACCTAGTCAAAAACCTAAAACTCCCCTTCCATCTAAACCATTGCATCCTCCAATATCTTTGCCAAACTATGAAATCCTTGCATTAAACCATCCATCTTCTAATATTGGCTCATTAATTTTCTTCCCAGTCTAACATCATTATGTATCTCCTCCCCGGATTCTAGCTTGGTTACCACCAGTACACTGGTGTTCCTTCATCAGTTGCACATAATAAAGAACCATTGTACATATTCTATTTCTAATACTCCATTTCCATGTATATAAGCATTTAACTATCAATAATCTCCTTATGCATATCGGGCATGGAAATTTAATCGTTCCTTTCATTGTATCTGTTCAATCATTACTCTTTCCAGTCAAATTTTAAGTGGCACTAGATGTCCTTCATTCCATGTGATGTATGAATGTCTCGCAAACATTCTTGGAAAGAGATTTTTTCAACATCATCAAAATATGTTGTTCTATTGAAAAATCTTAGAATGCAAGTTTATTTAATTAATCCTCAACAATTTAATTTTCCTGGAAACTACATGCTCGCAAATCTTTCATAATAGCTAAATAATCCACACTCAAGTAAATTACTTGTGTATGCTTTGACATGATGAACTTAATGAACTGTCCCCCTACTATTGGCAATAATATGGAAAACCCAGATAAATTTTCTTCAAATCCTACAGCAACTATATAGTTGGAAACATAAAACTGTCCCCCTACTATTGGCAATAATATGGAAAACCCAGATAAATTTTCTTCAAATCCTACAGAAACTATATAGTTGGAAACATAAAAGATACCCAGCAATCACAAAATGCGACATTCTATTAAATGCACCATCATACAGGATATGAACAACAATGACGATGGAAATCCAAAATAAATGACTGTTCTTATGATAACCTGAAGCATATTAAAGTATCTAAATATACCAATGCAGGAAAAGTTACCAGTGCTATTAAAACTTACAGTGTGATGATATATGTGGTTGGAAAGCACCCAGAGACCCTGCACCATAATCTACTAACTGTCTCTGTGCTTCCAGCTCTCTCTGGACCATCTTTCCATATCCACCACGACGTATCATTTGTTAAGGAAATCAAAGTGATAGATTAGGCAGCAATGTACAAACAACAGCAATCCCTTTGCTACCTTGACATAATTGAGTTCACTTAGTTCTCAAAAGATATTTCAAATTGAAAAGGTATGATGCATATGAACTAAACAATAGAAAGCTATCAGCAACTTTAAAAGCATCCAATAACAAACAGTCCTATAATTCCATTTAACTCCTAAAAATAAAGTTTGACCAAGAAAAGAAAAGTGATATACTTAAAACCCAATATTAGCATCTTATAGATAATGTAGATGCAAAACCGACTCAAAATTATATACTAAACAATATCCAACTTATCTTGGACGTTTCAAACAGATGAAAACTGCATATACAAGTTAAGCTGGTGGTTCATGATTAAGGTTCACACACAAGGTTTGGATGTTGTTGAGGTCAGTATGAAGTTCTGGGTTCTTGTTAGCTAAGATCTCAAAATGCATTCTATTTAACTGTTTGTAATATCATATTTTTATCTTACAAGTTCATCAAGACCATATACTAGTCCTCACCCATTGCCCCTTGTCTTTAAAATTGTTGGCAAGCTCTTTTAGACTGCTCAATATTTCGAAAATGCTATATTTAGGAATGCACCCATCAATAACCTCCTTAACTATGAAAACAACTTTGGTTTCTTGACCTGAGACTTCAGCAACTAGAAAATACTTCATTGTACCATGTCCTTAACTTCCTGTCAAGGATTTCCTCTTTGGCTTCTTACTATTCCTGTTCTATTTTGAACAGTTTGTAAAGAAAGAAACAAGTGAACTTCTCAGAATAAGAGGGCTTCAAGCTTGGCAGTTTTCTACAAAGTGTTAGCTAAGTTTTGCCTTATATGGTATGCTTTTAAAGGACCTTAAAAGAAATGTGAAATTATTTATGAGTTTGTCTTGTGATGGAACAGGCAAATTACTGTCACAAAAATATGGTAAGGTAATCTTTGAAATCACTAGAATGCAGGAGTAGAGAAAAGGCTGGAATCAGGGCATTACTCCCAGCGCTCATAGTGCTCAAGGTATGCAAATGACCAGAATGGAGTAAGAAGTGATGGATAATTTTGGTAATCTGCAATGAATCAAGAAGAGGGTGGGCCTTGGCACAACAGTATGGTTGCTCCATTGCGACCTAGGTATCATAGGTTCGAAACACAGAACAGCCTTTACACATGAAGGGTAAGGCTGCATACATCTAACCCTTCCCAAGTCCGACAATAGCAAGAGCATCATGCACTAGGATGCCCTTGTACACTAAATCAAAAAGCATTATATTGAAAAAGTTTTGGTAGCATGTACAATTTGGAGATTAACTAAAAACATGCAAAGCACCTAATAAAGCCTTCGCAAGTGACCTAGCCAGAAGTGGCATTTCTATGCAATTTGGATTTGTTAGGAGCAGTGTTTTCTGTCAGCAATCTGTACCTTTATATAATTAACAGGCTCACAAGTCTGCAGATGCATGTGCAAGGCTGCTTACTGATTTCTTTTTATTACAATTTCTATACTTCATTTATCAATATCATCTTCAATATTATCTCCTTTATTGATTAGTGCACATCAGCATCATATTGCCCTAAATGAACATGAATACTGTAAACCTAACAGCAGCAAAATGGCTCTGAATGAGGTAAAGTTTTGAGAGAAAATACATGTATGAAATGAATAAACAAGAATCTTTAACCTTCAAAGCTTCCTAAAAATGATTTCCTGGAGATTCATTTAGTGTATTGCTTGAAAAATAATCCTATTGGGGAAAAAAAAATCTTTTACTAAATATATCACCCTTCTCTTCACTTCATAGCTATCTGATGTCTATAATCAATTCTCTGTATTATATAGCATGAGAGGGTTCAATAGGAACTGAAAGATAACTAGTGCCCCAATAACTTCTATGCTACAGAATCCTGGGCCTCGACTGCATATTGCTACCTGCTGTTTAGAACTATGGGCTTCTCTCCCAGTCCTAAAATGTATTAACAGAGAGGAAAAAAAAGCATCACAAAAATGTATTCTCCTCTTGCAAAAATCTAAGTCATCTCAAAGGATATCAGGATCATAATCTGTGCGATACTCATCTCTCACCTGTTGCAAGAAACCAAAAATTATATCAGAGCATGCAAAATTTCCTTAGATAAATATAGATGATTTTTAAAGAGCATGGTGGCAAAGAAACACGGAATAACTTGTCCGCCACTTCGGCCACGACCCCATTGTCTGCCTTCTTCAAATCCCCAATCAAAATCTACACGAATTGGGCGATCATCGAGAATTGTCCCACTGATATATTTCACTGCATCCTCAGCATCCTCCCTAGAATAGTACCTGATAGCAAAGCATTATGTTGTTATTTACTTTGGTTACCCTGCCACATAAAATGCAAATATGCATGTTGAAAAATGTAAATGGTGTGACAGTACAACTTGGCACCCACATTTTTCATATCATCTTCAAACAACCTTTGTCTTTTGAAAACAGATCATTGATTAACAACAAATGCGTCATGCGTTGTCTTATCATTTTCTTAATAATTCTATCATGCAATTGCCCAAACTGCAATAACAAACAAAGTAAGCTATTACTGTATCATAATAATCAAAAAAATCTAAGAGATGCTTCTTAGACACCTTTTTTTTTTTGTTTTTTAATTATTTAAAGCTCAGTTTCCTCATTCCTGAACCAACTCTGGTTTCTAGTAAGATTTAGTCATTCCTTCCACTATGCCCTTCACTCCATTCATCCCCTTTTTTTTAACCATTCAGCCTAGGTTTGATAAAACTGCACTGAGTCTATCAAATGGTCCTCCTCCACTTAAACTCTGAATGTGATTACACCTATGCTTCCTCTACCATATGCATATCTGAATCTATCTTTCCCAGTCTGACCACAAAGTCACATGCCAATATCCTTGTTCTTGTTATATTCATCTTATCACACCAACAGCACTCTTCATTGTGTAAACTTACAATTCAAAAGATGTCATCTGATAACATTCTAGGAAAAATAGACTCTTTATTTTCAATCGCATTCAACAGTAATGTATTAGACATGGTAAGTGGACTTTCCAATGAAGACATCATTAGCTTAGACATCCTCTGCACAATTCCTCTCTAAGAGCAAAAACCTCTCTCTCCTTTATATTTAACATGATATATTTATGGAATCACCTGTCCTTATTCAATCAACATCCTCGAACCCATCAAAGGTTTTACTTAAAAATTCCATGCGTTTTGATCCAACTAGTCTTTGTAACTTGACATTCACCAACACTTAATTATAATATGTTAACCGACCTCTCAAACATCAACAATTAATTTACCTTCGAAGTTTTCCTCTTTTGTAAAAGATATGAAGGGATGCATCATTAGGGATCCTATCAAACAAAACTGAAAGGAATTATTCCACATCTTAAGGGACAAAAAACCTGTCCAATCAGTTCCAGTCTGAAATACAATGCTCTTAAATCCTGACCACAGGTACCACCAACACAAAAAAGATAGTGTTACCATCCATTAGTAGCTCAAAAAATCCAAATAAACAAATAAATCTTCACTACAGCGTGAAATAATAATCTTATCATATTGCTGAAAAACAAGATCACAATCACGACTTTACAACTTATAGACATTTAACATAAACCTTGTTTCTTTAAGAAACAATTGTACATTAATAAAATAAGAACTGCAAAGAGGTCAAATCTATTCCATTATCAAGAAGGTGAAGAGATTAAAAATATGACCATTTCAATAAATATCAATGAATCTTTTTTATTTGCAGGATGTCAATACCAAAGTGTTAGTCAATTGCCATTTAAACTTCCTGATTTTATATGAGTACCTCTCAAAATTGCAATTGTTGAGTCGTAGATGCTACTCTCATACAAATTATATGACTTTCCTCCTCATCATCCATGTCTAGCTCTGAATGGTACCAATTCATATTATTCTTCCATTGCAAACAACATCATGGGTTAGATACTATCGACCCTTCTCACCAATTTCCAAGATCAGACAATAATATTGAGGGCTGACACTGACAGAATGAAGGCCAACTAACTCTTTGAAGCACTTATTACTTGAACATGTATTTGTTCCACCATTCTCTCTTATACTTTATTATATGGCAATTGTATTTTCTTTTTTATTTTTCAAAGTTGAATATTTTTCTTTCCTTATGCAGCTACTTAACTGTACACCTGGTTTTCTCTTTATGCCACACACTTCTAATAAAGAATGCTTCTACATCTGATATGACATAAATTTTCCAGCTATTCTCCAGGCAACAAGATAACTTATCAAAGCACCTCACATGTCAACAGGGAACATCTAGGATTTGGTTTAATATTTTAATAATTTGCATTTATAAAGATATTCACCCAAAGCACACCTAGTTTATCAAATGATTTGCAGTCAATATAAATCTGCAAGCACCGGAACATGTAATTTACAACAAAACTAACACAAAATCATACAAAGGTCTATATAGTACAAAGTAAATTACTAAGCCTACCCTATGCTTACCATCTCATAAAGATTTTGTACATGCATGCAATTCAAGGAAAAACGACAAATGCATTGCAAGTATAAATATGAGAAAACCCAGCCTAGAAAGAGTCTGCCCAACTGAATGCAATTTCTCCATGCTTGTTCATTTCAGCAGGACCAATCTCCAGCTAAGAATTCCCTTCAAAGGGCTGGAAACAAATGGCTTCTGCTGGTCCGCTATACTAAAAAGACTGCCAGGTTCTTCTTCTCAAATTTTGATTATGCATATATATACAAGTTAACATTAATAACACAGTTCGAGTAAAAGGACCATTCAGTCAAACAAGCTTATAGCCACATCTAAAATTCAGTTTCAGCTTGGCTCGTCAAAGTTAGACAGCTATTTTTTTTTTTTTTTTTTAAAAAAAAGGCTTGAACATCACAACTGAATACTTGCAAGTACTTAAGTAACTCCTCAATCAACAGAAACAGATAGCATAGTTAAAACCCTAATCTCAGAAAACATTGATGCTGACCATAGCCCAACATTTTCAAATACCAACCAAAAATTTTTTTTTTTTTTTTGTTCAGTCTAAGAAGTGAAAACTCATCAGGAACACAAAAAAGATGGATATTTTCGAAGACAACAAGCAGCAACTACGATATGAATTCCAACACCAACAATAAAGAACCCTTACAAGACGAAGCAGAAGCCGCACGGAGTCTTGGTGTTCTTATCCAAGCCCATTATGATCTTCTTGATCTCTCCTGCCCGGGAGAAAAGCTCGTAAACCTGCTCCTCCGTCGTGTAGAACGACAGGTTGCCCACATACACGGTCGTCGACGTCTGCAGCGCGTGCACGTACTCCTCCTGGGTACCCAGAAACCTCCGGTCCCGGTACACCGATAGCTTGCCTGGATCCTATGTGAAGTGGGGAAAATAATTACAAAAATGGAAAGGATTTAGGGTAATATATCACCTTCAAATTAAAGAGTTGTAAGAAAAGAAACAACATTTTGATCCAAGAAAGATGAGAAGAAATCAAAGACTCACCTTGAATAAAGAAGCCATTTTTTCGCCCTTCTTTTCTTTAGGGCTCCGGAAGCATTAATCTATGCAAGCAAATGGTTTAGGGCTTTTGGGAGCAGCGACTCGAGAGGGGAGAGGTTTACTAGTGTTAGGGATTTAGAGGTTTGAAGCGGGGAAGAGAGAGAGAAGGGAAGGAATCCGACACGACAGCCCCGATCCCTCCGAGTGTGTCTTTTACCTTCTCTGCGTTCGCAGACGCCGGCGAAGCAGTTTGTTAAAAAAAAAAAAAAACCAAAAGAAAATATGAGAGACATCCTTGCACGTGCATCGGACGTGCCAGCCTCGCAGAGTTTTTAACGACGCCTTGGGCATTTTGGTAATTGAGATCGTGTGCGCGATTGGATGCGGGTTTCAGCACAAAATAAATTAAATTAAAAAAAAAACAAAAGAAAAGATTAAAAAACGTCATTCTCCGTCCCGGACCTCTGCCCCCTCGAACCCTTCCGTCTTCTCTCGGCCACCGGCGGGAACCCGGAAGCCGTCGCGTTCCTGAAGAGAGGCTTACTTCTCTCTTCTCCTGGGAAGAAAGAGCAGGAAGAGGATGGCGGATTGGGCGTCGACGCATAGATTGTGGGAGAAGTGGGCCTCCAACAACATCGGCTCTTCTGGTGAGTCAGAAAGAGATCAGATGAAACTACACTCGCCATTTCCTCTTCTTCTTGGATTGTCTATGTATATTAAGTAGTGGGTAACGCTTTCCCTCCTCCTCCTCCTCCTCCTCCTTTCTTCTTCTTCTTGTGTGCAGGTGAACCCCTAAAGGCGGCCCTGCTGCTCAACTACGATCCCAACGGTCCGTCACGCCTCTTGTCTGTCATGTAAGACAAATTATAAACTTCCATCCTTTTTTTTTTTTTTAATTCAATGCGGAGTAAGAAAAGTTTGCTTTTTGGATGCTTGGAAGATTGATCTTCAAATCTTTTCCCGTTTACAAACTTTGTGTAGGGAAAATAGACGCAACAATATTCACAAAAACGTGGAAATAACTATCTCGGACTTGAAGAAGAGACAACCAACTTGATTGTTTCTTGATTTGATTATTTTGTTAAATAAGAAGGTATTTGAAGTCCAGTTGTTAAAGGTCAGCTTGAAGAATTTTTAGTAGATAAAGGAGATTAAAGAACTGATTTCTTAGTTAACTGAGATGATTCTGTGATGGATTTCCCTCTCCTTAATTGTGAGCAAGCATGGTTATGGCATGAATTAGCACCCACTTCTAGGTTAACTCAAATTGCAGATTTAATCTTGACGATCACTCCATACTATTTTATTCTAACAAACAGCTAATGGAAGCTATCTTTCCTTAGATAATATACAATTGGGTTTTATTCTGAGAGAGGTGAAATGGATCAAGACAGAATAACTGAGAATAATTTGAGATTTCTTAGATGGTGTAACTATGCTATCCCCTTTTTTGAGGAGAAGGGAGGGGACACATTTCATTAACGTAATGAAGGTAAAACCACAACTAACAAGTACAAGAGGCTGTAGAACCTAGGAATTTTACAGCTCCATCCTGAACTCAAGTTTCATAATCTTGTCATTAACATATCATGCTTGGACATCATGGTCAATTAAGCCAACTCCACAAAAATGTCTTCCATTCAACTTAGCAACCTGTAGTTTAATGTTATTCTCATGACTATTTATGCTGGACATGCCACCAGACTTCCTGAACAATAAAGGACTAAACTCTACACTAGAGCAGGGCAACTCAGCAGCCAATAGTCCCTCATTCATCCACAACATTATAGTTTGCTTTTTTTGTTGTTAAGATAATAACTTTTTGTCTCTTGGTTAGATATTTGAACACCTTGTGGATGTGGAAGAGACTTGGAAAGGAAGTCTAAGTGCATTATATCACCTGCTGATTCTCTGCAAAACCAGTATTTATTGTTCCTTAAATAAATACTTCAATACATGATGGCATGTAGAAACCTTGGACTATGCGAATAATGAACCCATGCAAAAGATTTAGGTTTTCTAGATTTTCAGATTCATATGCTTACAAAAGAATTTGGGCTCAATCGTATTAAATCAGTATTCATTTAAAACTCAGAGAGAGAAAGGTGGGGAGACTGGTGACTGTTTGATTCGTCAATGCATATTTGAAGAAAATTCTTCTTCATCTCTTTCTTTTTTAGCATGTTTACTTCTCTTAAACTACAGTGATGGATTATTATCTCTTTGATCATTTGCCTATCAACTTATGAATTCACCAATTTAACTGTCTGATTGAATATAGCTGGTAGTTAGCCAATGAAATGTGAGCTCCACTTTGAATTATGAAATTGCTTACAATTAGTTGTTGGTGTTCACAGAGCAGAACAAGAGGGGACCAACCTGAAGGCCATTGATTTGCACCCATTCCTCGACTTTGTGAAGCGGAACAATCTCCAGAAGGAGTTCTTCTTTATTGGATCAAGCCAGTGTGAGTCTTGTATATCTGGATTCTCATGTTTAAGTAGTATCACTGCTTAATTTCAGGATCTTAATTAGTATAAAGGTAAATATAAGAACAAATTAGAGATTGCTGGACCTGGATTTGTGAATTGATAAAAGAATTAATAATTAGAGAACAACATCATGAGGTCAACTATAGCTTGCTGATTTACAGATATATTATTGTTTGATCCATTATGTAATTTAATATTAATTTGTTTGTCTCCAGATTTAGTTACATCGATTCATGAGCACTGGTTCTGTGCTCGGAGTGTGAATGCTTCAATACCTGGTGGTGAAGGTGTTATAGTTATGCAGATCGGAGCTTTTCTGTTGGTTGCAATGTAAGGATGAGAAATAAGTAAGAATATATTTTATATCTCTGACACTATTTGATAGAGAATCAAACAGTTTGCTACAAATAAGTATATCTAATTTGAAAAATTAATCCTCTGACTTTAAGCAATGATTTCTTCCTTTCTTTGGTGATCCAATTGATAGGTATGAAGGTTCAATTGGTTCAGCATCTCGAGCAATGGTCGCTACTGATCAATTTGCATGGCAGTTAGGTCGAAAAAACCATTGACCACGTGTTAAACGATGATATCCCGAGCTTTTGCACTTTTCTGCCCCATTTCTTCTTATTCTATGAGATTGGATGTCTGTCTGTTTACTGTATAAATTGCAAATTGTATATCATCAAATTTTGAGATACTAATTGCATTCCTATTCCTAACTGAACTGTAATTATGAATTTTGAAAGCAAGGCCATCTGAGAACTTAATCACTGAATCATCCTCTTAGTTGTACTGAATGTTTTATATCATCTTCTCTAATTCAAATTTTCCTACCATTTTTTCTTTTGTAGCAAGATTGGTGAAATTAAATTTTTATGGATGCCACTGATAACATGCGCATTAATCACTAGCCAGAGCACATCTAAGTTTAGTACTTTTTTTTGTTAAATTGTTTGCATGCAAGCACACCATGTTCGTATTCAGAACTTTCATGGATTCTCTTCCCAGACATGTGAATCCAATTGTCAAGCTTGCAGTGGCTCTAGATTTGCTTGCAATAGCTCTAGATTTCAGCGACCAAGGTACTTAGTATGCTTTGTACAATATTGGTGGAATCTCCTTCATGTGGAAGGGGAATGCACTTGAAAATCTAAATGATATTTCAGTGGTGATCATTTTGTCATCTAGCCTCTAAGCCCAATTCATGTACGGAGTATTGTAACTGGTGGTGCAATCAAACTGACCTTGATCAAACCTGCATCTGACCAAGCTTAGTTTGAATTTAGTTTGGAGCTTGAAAGTTGAGAACAAGTTTGTTTGTTTTTTTTTTTTTTTTTAAATCACTATTTCAATCTTGATTTGAGCTTAATTTCAAACCAAGCCCAACACAAGCATCAATTCTAGCTTAAAATAACAATAATGCTATACATCATTGGATCTGTAATCCAATAGACAATATTTAAACATGTACATATGCATGTGCATATAAACATATGTTTTTGACCCTAATAGAGCTAAGATTGATCGAGCTGGGTCTATTTTTGGCTTGGCTTGAAATTAATTTCGAGCTTAAATTGCTGGTTCCAGCTTACAGTTCATTTAGCTTCAAATTGAGCCTTATCTAAGCTTTTTGTGAGTTGATCTCAAATTATTCAGATCATTTGTCACTCCTAACCATAACCAATTGAAAAGGTCATTCTCATATCACAAAACTTTGGACTGTGATTGATAGCCTCACCTCCCCAGTCCCTTCGTTCCCTTAGCTACTTTGAGTCAAAGGCCCTGGAGTTTCGTTCCCCTCATGGAAGATAGATAGAGTGACCAGCCACCAATTTTGATTGTTGATTGATAGTTTATTTTATAGAAATGTTTACAAGTAGAGCGTGGGTTCATTATGGTCATCCTGTGCTTGCACTGTGAGGACTATGAGGTGCAACAGGCTTGGATCTTTATGACTAAAAAATAAAAAAAAAAATCTTTATAATGATTTATAAATTCATTGTTGAGAAAAATATAATTATGCATTGTAAGCGAAGTTTCATCGTTGAGTGAAAAATAGAAATTTATGAAAAATTGCTGTTGAATTCACTGTTAGAAAAGTATCTTGTAAACACCAAATGAATCTATAGAACATACTACGTTGAATATAAATTTAATTTTTATTTCATGATATTTTTTGAGCATCTTACATACACATACAATAATTGCAAGGTACAATCAAATCTTATAACTGCAAGTTCCTTTGACCCACTGCCAGGAAGTAGCATATATTGGATATCCAAATATACTCTCTTTACAAACTAAGGAACAGAATGGGTCTCTTTGGTAGAATTTGTATACCTTACTTCCACTTAACTTTAGCATCTTGAAGTGGTCCTCCCTATAAGAATAGTTGAGACTAATGGAACACAAACACAACATGAAATCATTGTTTCATGCTGCTCCATGGAATCTGGTGTCAAATCTCTAGTTGGATCACTCCCCATCTCTTCAGGAAGAATTGATCTGGCAAAGCGAAGATTTCCATCTCCAGGCCTTATCCCAATTAAACTGCCCAAAGTAATGCTACGGTCTTGAAAGAAAGATATCGTGGACTGCCATCTCCAGAAACCATGCAAATACATTTATTCCATAATGCCATTTTTTACAATAAAAAATATAGCTGCCAGAATGACTCACCTCAGTGTCAAGTTCAGAGGATAAGTACGAGGAAAAGCTCTCTGATCGCATGTGAAGTGAGTCTGGTGTTGTGACAACAGCTTGTGAGGAGGTCTCCATGGCCCTGAGTCTTATGGTCAACCTCTCCAGTCCCAGTGGCCAACCACCTGGTGTATTATTCACCTGAAAACACTAAATTTTAGCTATTGACAACTTCTGTTGTGTGCGTGCTATAAACATCTGAATTTGAGAAGGGGATCAGTATAAGCCTGCAACTTTTATAGAGCAGGCATTTTATTGAGTATTAGGTTATAGTGATCTGTGCATACTTGAAGATGACATGGCAATTTGCACTAATAATATGTAGTAATTTCATATATAGATGATGGTAGATCTATAGTCCAGGAATGACCCATACTTCTGCAGAATGAGAGCAAATGTAGAATTTACTGAACTGCAGTGAATGTGAATACCTCCAAAATTAATGCTTACAAGGTATCTAGTAAGGGTTCAAGATCCATTGCTTAGTAAATGTTGGTAAGTTGCAACTTCGAGAAAATAGTATGCGACCCAGATTTGCCATCTAAACTACATGAAGCTATTGTATGCTGTGAAGTAATCCACCTGTATTGATTTGATAGCATATGACATAGTTCTTAGACCTAAATTTAAAAAGTCGTTTTTCTGAAGAATTTCATATAAGTCTGATATGTCTTCTTGATAACAGAAAAATGGAATTACAAGATTTCTTGTCCCTTCATGGTAAGCATGGTACCATATTGTAATGCAACCTTGGGAAAAAGTGCCAGTTATGCCCTTAGTGAAGAAGTACTCATTTCTTTTAGATGTGTACTACCGGTGAAAGCATAATTGGTGATTTTGTTAATTGTGACTGACTAAATAACTTCTGCATGACAATTTGGATAGCTTACTCATCCAACCACTGAGCTGCTCTATGCATTATTTTCTCGATGACAAATTGACGCTCAAGGATGACATGAAGCAAAATGATGTAGCGCAAGCTATATTTTATGCTACCTTTACACAGTTATAACATGAAGGATCACCAAATCAAAACCAAAAGCCATGACCACCCAAAAAAGAATACTGATAACTATCAAGCAAAATCTTATTATAAATACATTATCACCAAGTATCACACCTAAAGATTATGCACTTATGCTGTCAAACATAGGATGCTATGCAAATAATTTTCTATTCTATATCATCTTGAAAACGACATGGAAGTCTAATGCAAACCTGCAATCTTTTTTTCTTTTTTTGTATTAGAAGTGTACCGAGCATTTGCTGTATATTCTCTATCTTATTATTATACACTTTTATTTGTTCATCAGAAACAAATCGTTGCACTTATTCACGTGCAAGTATGACATAAATTTATAAACTCCACCACCATTGCTAGACTACTATATTGCTTTCAGCAATCAAATTTTGTCATTGCATTCCTTAAGTGTGTCACCATCCAGATAAACATATCAAACTGACGCAGAAAATTTTAAGTTAATATGAACAACTGAGTCTTTATAAGTTTCACTAAGGAATCCAGAACAGAAGTTTCATAAGCTAAATCTTGCTGGAAGCCATATTCGTATTTCCTTTTTTTAATAATTGAAGTCAATTTGGTATTGGAAAAGGAAACCTAGAAAGTCAATCAACAATATCTAACAATTCAACAGGATTGAAAATAACTGCCTTTCAAAACACATGAAATTCCTCATGAAAACTTGTCCTAAACGTCTAATATGGACATGTGCCATTATAGGTTTCCAAATTATGTTCCAACTACTTGTGATGAATGACCATCTCCACAAGAAGCACAAAGGAAGCATCTTTATTTCTGAAAAGGTGGATCGCAAGATCCTTGTTCTGAGCATGAAGTTCAATTGGTGTTCCCGTGTGGCTATAAGGGTGACATTTTGGAAATGCGGATGAGGGATTTTATGGTAAATCATGTATTAAGGTATTCATCTTTTTTGAAAAATACCATGGTATTTTGTGATTGAGAGCATTTGATGTGCCTATAATGTTAGTAAGACAGTAAGCACCTCTCCTGATTCAAGAGTTAAAGAAACACTATCCCTTGAAGCAACAAAACTCTCCTTACGAAGCAAGAAATGATGATTAGGAGCATTTGTGATTTGCAAGGTTCGCCATCTCAATACCCGGTCCTATACTGGTACCAACTTATTACTATTTTGGGATGGGGCCGGTTTGGTACACCGAGCGTTGGTACACCAGTATAGTACGATATGCCCGAACTGTCTAGTTCGATATAGAATGGCAAACCTTAGTGGTATGCAGTCAAAACATATATGAACAGACCCATATTCAGGTTTGTATGTTTGTTTGAAATGAAGAAAGGAGATCTTTTTATCTAAGAAGAATGCAGATAGGAACAGATGTGGGGGTAGGATGTATAGATGCCATAATGACAGATCTTGGAGCAGGTAGCTCTTTATGTGAATGTTGAATGGCTTGATACTTTGATGCAAAATCCCTGTTGAGAGTAGGGTAACTAGAGACAGCTAAGAATAAAGTTTTTGTATATGGTGTTCAGCAGAATCAACATATCAGAACCTACTATTGTCCTCTCCAAATTTATGTAAATGCAACCTCTTTCTTCTTTGGACTGTAAGGTTCTCATCACCCAGTGGAAAATGAAGGGGAAAAATGATATAAGGGAGAAAAATGGAAGTACACTTGTCTTAGATTGATACATTGACCTTCATTTTCATTTCCTTCCCCAGATTTCTGTAGCAATCAGTCATAGCTTAAGTGTCCCACAAGTCCTGTCCAAGTCTTCGTATACCTTTAGTATCAAAAACTACTGTCTGGCACACTTCTAGTACATAAAATTTGTTTTCCTTGCATATAAATTTTGTCATCCCCTTATCCTCTATTCAATTTCTCTGTCCGAGCCATTTATATATCATGCAATTTTGCCCATTTGATTAGTTGCTTTTATGTGGAAGGGGAGTAGGTTACAAAAGTAAATTTTGATCATTAATTAGTGAGCAATCTGCATGCTGCTATTTCTGCTAACCACATGAAGCTTCAACCACCATTGACAGAATCAAATCAACTATGATAATAAACTATAATGATATCACTTGCAGCACAAAATGTTAAAATTCCCTTTCAATGTATTCAAGTTAGTTACGAATATGTAAAGCACATATGAGATCGATGAATCATGGAGATTATAATGTGGATCAGTCTATGAATCACAAAGAATAGAAGAAGAATAGAGGAAGATATGAGGCACCAATAGAGAGGTGGATTAGAATCCAGTGTTTTTTTAATTTGTGAAAAATAGCTTTTTTTTTTTTTTTTTTTTTGAGGGAAAATGGAGGAAATGAGACACTTTCCCCCTATTTTATTGAATGAAGAAGAAAGAAATGTTACAGAGTGGGAATGTACAGGTTGGAGAGTTGATAGAAATTAATGCACGAAGGGGATTAAGGAATGGCCAAGCTCAAGCTGCTCAAAAGGGTCATTGAGTATTAGAAGAAAGGAGACTGGATAATGCACTATTGAGGCTGTCTATTGTTTTGCTAGAGCATATATGAGAAACCAGTAGTCATCAGATATTCGATTTGAGTGAGCAAATACTAGTTTTCATACAATTTTGTTTGAATTGTTGGTAGATCCAATGGTTTCAGAAGCATATTATTTTTCATTCCAACTTGACACTATATAATTGAAGTCTAATCTCACGTCTCAGAATCTCAGAACATCAACATACACACACACACGCAAAATGACTGACACTACAATAGGGCAAAAGGTATTCTGTTCAATAGAGTGATGAGCCAACATATTGTAAGAAGAGTTACCAACATACACTCACTACAACCTGGTGGATATGCAAATTTAGAACATTAACAAAAAGATGATTGACCTGAATATTTAATTGTATGGGCTCAAATATGAAGTCACACAGTTCATGATGCAGCTATAAAAGGAGAGAAGAACAATAAGTAGTGCAGTTTTAGCATTCAGGTGTCAAGCGTCTGAAAGTCTTTCCGAGATATCTATCATCTTGAACCAATGAATTGTGCCTTCGATCTGGAGAACAAAAAGGGTAGCCAAAGCTATACACATCAAAGCATGGTCCGGAGCAAGGCAAATAAATGAGAGGGTAAGCTTCATTTTTGAGACACCCATGAATACAAAAGTGATCGAATATGGTGGATTTTTACGTAAAATTTCAGTCTCTTTTAGTTGTAAAGGGTGTCAATGACGGATTACAGCGGTGCATCAGTTAGTCTTCCTACCATTTTTCAACAAAGCTACCGAAAGCTCCAGTTTGATATCATCCCCTTTTAACACACTCAACTGCCGTATTAAATTGAAAGTGAAGGGCGCAACCACCAGTCTTTCATGCTCAAATTGCGAGAGTATTTCCTTCAAAAGTGAAAACAAGGGAAAATGTTGCATCCAAACCTTTTAATTTGGAGGGGAAAAAAAAAGGTCCCACTGCAAGCTTTAGCGATTACTAGAGAATATCTGGGCAATTACGGTGGTCCATATAAACAAAAGAGAAGGAAACAAAAAGACCATACTAAACTAAAAACTACTAACCTCTGCGGCCATGGAGGGATTTCAATTGTCTGGGAGACTATCCAAATTAAGAACAGAGCACCGGTTACCTCCCCACAGACGCTATATTCCGGGGGCTTTTCTTGGCTCATGGCCACAGGTGCTTGGAGACCAAAACTCCTGAAGAAGCCGTGGAAATTTCCTTGCGGAAAATTGTTAGCTTCCAGCGTGCCAGGCCCAGGAGCGGCGAGAGTTAGATAACGACCAGCAGTCCTCCAGACTCCAGCAGAACATAAAGCAACAATCGGACTTGGGGGAGTTCACGCGTCTCGGCATCAGGGTGGAAGAGTGGGTGCCGCCAAATCTCGGTGCATTTGGAAGTGGGACAGGGAATAATGTCGGCGTGCCGCGACCACCACGAAGTCGCCGAACCGGTAACCAGGAACTGCTCCTCAGATACACCAGCCGACGGTCCGTGGGCCACACCAATCATGGATGCTAGGTTGGCAACTGGGCATGCGTTAGCAGACGCACGTCAGAACTAGTCAGTCTTGCGGTCTGTCCGCAGTGCAAGACAAGTTAACAAGCGCTGCTTAGGGCCACATTTTTGCTGGCCGGCCTACACGAAGACAAGTTAACAAGCGCTGCTTAGGGCCACATTTTGCTGGCCGGGCTACACGAAAGAGCCGAGTTGCCGAGGGGTGCGTTAAAGTGTTCGGCCCAGCAGAGCAGAGCCTTTGGGCTCGGTTTGCATGCACCTACACATCTATCCTATACATTAAAGCGCAACTCTGATGGTTTTTCTGTGCACCATATGGAGCCCACTAGACTTTCTCCCCTCCCCCACCGCCCCCCCCCCACCGAACTTTTTTGACCACCAAATCTTTTTTTTTTCCTTTCATTTTCTTTTCTATTTTTCCACCAATCTAACACACAACACACATAGAAGAGAGAGAGAGAGAGAGGGCGGGGAAGGGAGCACAGTAGAGAGGGAACGCGGAGAAGAAGACAAAGGAAGAGAGAGTGTGAGCGCAAAAGAGGGGTTCGGTTCCAACAAAAATGGGGGAGGGAGAAGGGTGCGCGTGTGAGAGGGAGACAGAGAGGAAGAGGATAGAGCAGGGCAGACAGAGAGAGAGAGCGGGAAGAGATTTCTGATCCATCAAACAGGGGAGGGAGGGTTTTTTTTTTTTGTTCCTCTGGTGGTATGCGGTTGCCCTGCATCCATGAACGTAACCAGAATGTGGTTAAGATGGAGGAGAATGTGAGGGCACTTGAGACTAGGAACACCTTGAAAGCATATTCTTTTGATAGAACTGCTGTACCACAGATTGAATGATTATTAGCTATATATCTTACGGAGAGAGTGAAACTAGCAGCAAATATGATCATAGCAATCAACATAGAATCGCTATGAAAATAAGGATCCTCCCACTAGATTGAAACTCTGAGAACAAAAAAAAAAAAAAAAATATATCCAACACAAAATCCCACCATCTGTCACGTCCCGAATCCAACATCCAGGTCGGATACGTAATGGCCGCACACTTCTTAGAGCAAGTCCTAAAGAATATGCAAGATCAAAATAAATCATTACAATCTTAACATCCATAACAATTAATTTCAACAAAAATTCGTAAAATCTTGCATAATTACAAATTAAATTTCTTCAATCCTCTGATCAGGTACTATGACACTCTATCCACCCATCTGCTCATCCATAAATCTAAGCCATAGCCAATCATGAACGTCCTGTAACTCTGAGAAGAAAAAGAAAGATGAAGAGGTGTGAGCTTTACAGCCTAGTAAGAATTCCCATATCACACTGATATAATAATATAATCTAAAAATAAAGATAAACAATAAAATATAAAATCCGATGTTCAATGTCCAGAATAATGCAAATATCCATAAATTTTCTGTCTTGTTAAAATAGATGCATCATCATATGTTAACAGGTGAAACACTTTTATTCAACAATTATTTCATGTCTTATCTTTCATTTCTCTTTTCACAATCATATGATTTTTAACCTTTTCTTTCTGGCTCTGGACTATCCAAGTCTATACCTCAGTCATCATCCAGATCGAATCCACTTAAAAAGCCTTTCAAGACTGTCCCAGGATGAGCTCCTGGTCGGCTGTCTCACGTACGAAAGCCCGTGAGAGGCTGTCCCAGGCATAAGCTCTTGGTGGGCTGTCCCAGACATGAGCTTCTGGCCGGCTGATCCACCTGTAAACCAGTGGAGGCTGTCCCAGGCATAAGCTCCTAGCGGGCTGTCCCAGGCATAAGCTCCTAACGGGCTGTCCCAGGCTTAAGCTCCTGACCGACTGTTCCACATGACAGGGCTAGTCCATACCATATATCTTTTTTTTTTCATTTAATCATTATGTATTGATTTCATCAAATCAATTCTGTCTTGCATTATGATCAATTCAGATATGTCATATTCATATAATCATGTCATCAATATCTGATACATATATATTGACATAACATACTCATGCTCAAAATCAAATAACAGTATCTCAGATATAATAAATTTATCGATCTCAAATTCGACGATGCAAAATCAATGATGCAAGACCAACAGTAAAATAGCATATATATAATAGTGATCATGTACAGTGATTCTTATCTTTACCGGTGACTGATCCAAGCACAGAAATCAATATTCTTCTTTGATTTATGAATTTTTTTAACAAAATATTTTACTCGATATCATATGCAGACAATCATCTCTTCATGATCCTGATTAATATAAAAATCACATATAGAGAAATTATCGATAATCGATCCTAATAACACAAATCGAGGACCTCTCTTAGGATTAATCAAAATTAGGATTTATCTAAGTATCTGGATCCTCCACTGATTCATAAGACTTCTAGAGAGAGAAAATCCATAAAGAGAGAGAAAATTCTAGAGAGAGAAAGTAGAGAGAAAAAATAGAGAGAGAAAATTTTTGCATCCTTGAGACGAGGCAATCATGATCGAGATCATCAAAGATCATATCAGGACGACTCGATATGGATTAACCATGATTGATGTTATCAATTTTGAATAAAGATCGGATCGGGATCTAATTTACTGCATGAATTTCAAAGCAATCTCAGATCATCTTATTTTCATCTCAAGTTTATCCTAAGATCCGTGATGAAATCAAAGAGAGAAAGACACTAGAGAGATAAAATCCATAAAGAGAGAGAAAAAGGTCTAGAGAGAGAATCTAGAGAGAAAAAATATAGAGAGAAGGTAGAGAGAGGAGAGAGGAAAGAGAGAGAAAGGAGAGAGAGAAAATTCTCTCTTTCTTTTTTTTTCTTTTTCTCTTTCTCTTTTTCTTTTTCTTTTTTTTTTTCTTTTCTTTTCATTTTTTTTCCTTCTTTTTCTTTTTTTTCTTTTCCTTCTTCTTCCCACGGCCCTCTCTTGGGTCGAAACAGGGGATCTCAAATCTCCTCCTTTGCTCGGCCGACCAAGGGCCGCAGCCGGCATGGCGGTGGCCGGCGACAAGGGCCGACGATCCCACAGCTCGGAGGGACCAAACCGATAGTCGGTGGTGACCACCGGCGTCGAAAAATCGAAGAAAAATGGGCAAAATAGAGGTTTCTTCCGCAACAAAATCTGGCGACTCCTGTCATCGACGAGCGTGCACACCGGCACGGAAAGGAAAGGGGAGAAGAGAGGAAGGAGGAGGAGGCTCACCTTCGACATCGGTGAGGCTTTCCGGCGAGAAATTGGACGGGCACAGGTCGGGTCTCCACGGTGGTTTTCTGACGATTGCCACCGACTGGATCTCGGATCTTTGGTAGAAGGGAGAGAGGAGGGATCTCCTCCTTAAATAGAGCTGGAGGGGGCTCTTTTCCGACTCTGATTGGGAGCCGGTGAACGGAGGAAGAAGACTCCCTCCGGGAGTCTTCTCCTCTGTTTCTTTCCTCTTTTTTTTTTTATGGGCTTTGGGCTTTTGGGCCTGGTCCAGGGCTCAAAATGGGTCGGGTGTTACATTCTCCTCCCCTTCAAATAATTTCATCTTCGAAATTAAGTTATGTCGTTCGAGATATATTCTAAAAATATATATATACATGCATCATATCTTTTATTTCTCATGATCTTGTTATAACAAAAATTATTTGAAATCTCAAACTCACCCCTTCTTATTGATTTCTCAACTTTTTGAAGAACTGTAACATTTTGGACTTGTATTAATATACCACTATTATTTATCAAATATATTCCATTCGAAATTCATAATTATCTCAGACTGCCTATGATAGAAAAATAAATAAAGGTCAAACATCGAGCACTCTTCACAATCATCGATTTTTTTCTTCTCTTGACCTTCCAACAAATTTTATATGTAGATTCTCATCTTAAGAAAACCTCAATCTTCTATATCAGTTCAAGTAACAATATTAAATTTTAAAAAAATATGAGATCTATGTCAGGACATTTTAAGTTTGAACTAATATCAGAACTATCAAGCTGTTAATAAACTTAAGATATCTAGAATTTCTTGGCATTATCTACAATGAAGCAACCTACTGACAAAATTTATCCGGCTATGATCAGATTAGATCAAAATTTATAGCATCCTTTCATTATCAATAAAATCCTTCCTTATTTGCAACTAATGTATTCCATCATAATATCTTTTAATTTAAAAGATTAAATTTTTAATCAATTTAATCCACCACGCTTTTGCTGCGCACTCTGATCTTAATTTATCAAATTATATAAGTCTATCAAAGATAAAAAAATATCCTTATATGTTAGATCAATCCAGGATAGATCCAACCTTCAAATTTCATATAAGACTTATGGCAAAATTTTAAGTTTCTTTATCTTTACTACCTTTGGGTATAGCATATAAAAATTAAATCTTGATCCACTTCCTATATTTGAAATCATTGCATAAGTTTCATCACTCTTCAAGAATCCAACATGTCTAGAATTAATTGGAGTTAACCTTAGATTTACCTTACAATCATTTAGATGATTTCTAAATCAATCTTTCTTTTTAAAAGAATTAATTCTAACTTGACAAACTAGAAGAACTCAAGCCAACATCCTTAAGTAGAATCAATTTGATTATTTCTTATAGAGCTCCCTTCATCACAACCCTTAATATTAATCAATAAATCCATACAAAAATCTTATCCCTTGTATAAGTCATAGAAATTTAACACTAACAAGATGTCTTAGTTCAATTTAAAAAAAATCTAAACTTTGACTTGAATAATTAATATACTTCACCATCTTCAACAATCACAAGAAAAAAATTTTAAAAAAATCTAATCCAAAGATAGTAATACGAATTATTAAAGATTTCATCATAACCTGTATATCATACACTGATAAAATAAATTTTCTTCTTTAATTTAACAACAATATCAAAATACTTTTGATCCACTTAGAAAAATAAACTTTTGACTTGAAATTCAATGCAACTTGAAAGATCAAGGAATTATATTCAGAATATGATATTTTGAGTAATCAAAGATTTCACCAAGATGTGTATCTCATATTTTCATAATAAAATTCAAGTATATTTTTCATCTAAGATTGAGTTTCATATATGACCTCTTATAGATTCAGTGTTCAAAAATATTTCTCTCTCATATGATATAATTTCTTCTTAGACCATACCCTAATTAACTTTCTTTGATAAGTCCAAAATTCATAATGCTCAGACAATTATCATCGAAATTAAAAAAAAATATCATGATCTTCAATCATATAAGTTTTACATTCCAAAATCATCTAGTATACTCAACATAACTTATCAATACCTCCCACTTCATTCCAAGGTCAACTCTTTTCATACTTAGGTCAACCTTACTAATTGAAATCTAAGAATAACTCGTCAATTTTATTATAGATATCACATACCACTTATGCATAAATTTCATCTTAATATCTATTGATTCGAAATCTAATTACTGAATCATTTATTTTATGTCTATCATGTTCCTTATGATCATAACCTAAGTTTAAATATCACTAAAGTCATAATTTCAAATAATTATAATCTTAAGCTCAAATACCACTTAAATCATATTCTCTAATGATTATAACCTAAACTATAATATCATTCTATTACATCCTTAATGATTATAACCTTAAACTCTGATATTATCTATCATACTCTATTGATTATAATCTCAAAGTTTTGATATCACTTATATGACAATCCCTAGTGACCTTAAACCTGAGCTCTAATACTGTTCTATCATATTCTTTGATATCACTCTGTCACATCCTATTGATCATGTATAAAGTTTTGATATCACTTCATAATCCCTAGTGACTTAAACCTAAGCTCTAATATCATTTTATCAAATCCTAATCACTTATATCATAATCCCCAATGATCATAACCTAAACTCTGTTATTACTCTGTAATATTTAAATCACTTATATTATAATCCTTAATGATCATAACCTGAGCTCTGATACTACTTTATCACATCCTATTGATCTTACATAAAATTTTTAATATCTCTTCATAATCTTTGGTGATCTTAAACCTAAGCTCTGATACCATTCTGTCATATCCTATCACGTATATCATAATCCCCAATGATCATAACCTAAGCTCTGATACCATTCTGTCATATCCTATCACGTATATCATAATCCCTAATGATCATAACCTAAGCTCTGATACCATTCTGTCATATCTCGAACCCAACATCCGGGTCGGATACGTGATGGCCGCACACTCCTTAGAGTAAGCCCTAAAGAATATGCAAGGCCAAAATAAATCATTACAATCTTAACATCCATAACAATTAATTTCAATAATAATTCATAAAATCTTGCATAATTACAAATTAAATTTTTTCAATCCTCTGATCAGGTACTATGACACTCTATCCATCCATCTGCTCACCCATAAATCTAAGCCATAGCTAATCATGAACGTCCTGTAACTCTGAGAAAAAAAAGAAAGATGAAGAGGTGTGAGCTTTACAGTCCAGTAAGAATTTTTATATCACACTGATATAATAATATAATCTAAAAATAAAGATAAATAATAAAATATAAAATTCGATGTTCAATGTCCAAAATAATGTAAATATCCATAAATTTTCTGTCTTGTTAAAATAGATGCATCATTATATGTTAACAGGTGAAACACTTTTATTCAACAATTATTTCATGTCTTATCTTTCATTTCTCTTTTCACAATCATCTGATTTTTAACCTTTTCTTTCGGCTCTAGACTATCCAAGTCTATACTTCGTCATCATCCAGATCGAATCCACTTAAAAAGCCTTTCAAGGCTGTCTCAGGATGAGCTTCTGGCCGGCTGTCCCACGTACGAAAGTCCGTGAGAGGCTGTCCCAGGCATAAGCTCCTGGCGGACTGTCCCAGGCATGAGCTTCTGGCTGGCTGATCCACCTGTAAGCCAGTGGGGGCTGTCCCAGGCATAAGCTCCTGGCGGGCTGCCCAGGCATAATCTCCTGACCGGTTGTTCTACATGACAGGGCTAGTCCATACCATATATCTTTTTCTTTTCATTTAATCATTATGTGTTGATTTCATCAAATCAATTCTGTCTTGCATTATGATCAATTCAGATATGTCATATCCATATAATCATGCAATCAATCTCTGATACATATATATTGACATAACATACTCATGCTCAAAATCAAATAACAGTATCTCAGGTATAATAAATTCATTGATCTCAAATCCGACGATGCAAAACCAATGATGCAAGACCAACAGTAAAATAGCATATATATAATAGTGATCATGTACAGGGATTCTTATCTTTACCGGTGACTGATTCAAGCACAGAAATCAATGTTCTTCTTTGATTTATGAATTTCTTTAACAAAATATTCCACTCGATATCATATGCAGACAATCATCTCTTCATGATCCTGATCAATATAAAAATCACATATAGAAAAATTACCGATAATCGATCCTAATAACACAAATTGAGGATCTCTCTTAGGATTAATCAAAATTAGGATTTATCTAAGTATCTGGATCCTCCACTGATCCATAAGACTTCTAGAGAGAGAAAATTCATGAAGAGTGAGAAAATTCTAGAGAGAGAAAGTAGAGAGAGAAAGTGGAGAGAGAAAATAGAGAGAAAAAATTTTTGTATCCTTCAGACGAGGCAATCATGATCGAGATCATCAAAGATCATATCAGGATGACTCAATATGGATTAACCATGATTGATGTTATCAATTTCGAATAAAGATCGGATCGGGATCTAATCTACTACATGAATTTCGGAGCAATCTCAGATCATCTTATTTTCATCTCAAGTTTATCCTAAGATCCGTGATGAAATCAAAGAGAGAAAGACACTAGAGAGATAAAATCCATAAAGAGAGAGAAAAAAGTCTAGAGAGAGAATCTAGAGAGAAAAAATATAGAGAGAAGGTAGAGAGAGGAAAGAGAGAGAAAGGAGAGAGAGGAGAGAGAGAAAATTCTCTCTTTTTTTTCTCTTTCTCTTTTTCTTTTTCCTTTTCTTTTCTTTTCTTTTCCTTTTTTTTCCTTCTTCTTTTTTTCTTTTCCTTCTTCTTCCCACGGCCCTCTCTTGGGCCGAAACAGGGGATCTCAAATCTCCTCCTTTGCTCGGCCGACCAAGGGCCGCAGCCGGCATGGCGTGGCCGGCGACAAGGGCCGACGATCCCACAGCTCGGAGGGACCAAACCGGTGGTCGGCGGTGACCACCGGCGTTGGAAAATCGAAGAAAAACGGACAAAATAGAGGTTTCTTCCGCAACAAAATCTGGCGACTCCGGTCACCGGCGAGCGTGCACACCGACACGGGAAGGAAAGGGGAGAAGAGAGGAAGGAGGAGGAGGCTCACCTTCGACGCTGGTGAGGCTTTCCGGCGAGAAATTGGACGGGCACAGGTCGGATCTCCACGATGATTTTCCGGCGATTGCCACCGACTGGATCTCGGGTCTTTGGTGGAAGGGAGAGAGGAGGGATCTCCTCCTTAAATAGAGCTGGAGGGGGCTCTTTTCCGACTCCGATTGGGAGCCGGTGAACGGAGGAAGAAGACTCCCGAAGGGAGTCTTCTCCTCTATTTCTTTCCTCTTTTTTTTTTTATGGGCTTTGGACTTTTGGGCCTGGTCCAGGGCTCAAAATGGGCCGGGTGTTACACCATCGCCTAAGCTTTCCTTTTGTCTGCTCCAAGCCTCCCACCCAATTGAGACGCTGAGAATACAAAATAAAAAATAAATAAATAAATAAATAAAATAAAAAGGGAAACACCCAACACAACCCCACCCATCGTCTTAAGCTTCCTGATGGCTGCTTCAAGCCTCCAACCCGATTGGAACTCTTGAGTCTCCATGATGGAAAAATAGAAGAAAATCAGAGAAAATATAGGAAAAATCAATGAAAACGAAGGAGAGATGGAAAAAAATTAATGGTAAGGTCTTTCCTCACATAGATGATCATTCTTTTTCCTTTTCACTTCTTTTTCTTTTTTTTTCATTATTTTTTCAGAGATATGTGGAAAAGGAGAGCACTTAAGAGACAGATGAGAGGGGTTTCTTAGGTGTTTAAGCTTCTTTATTCGGTCTCTCCAAACCTCCCACCCGATTGGGAGTTTAAGGGGTTGTTACTGCTGGAGACGGACGGGAGGCAGCACTAGTGGAGCCGGACCGGAAGCAGCCGAAGGACAAGCCCATGTACTGTCGGAATGCCACCAATCCAGCAGCAGAAAGAAAAAACTGGCATTGCCACTACTAGAGCCGGATCGGAGGTAGCCAAAGACTCATCAGAGCATTGGTGTGTTACTGCCGATGGATGGAGCAATGCATCATCATCTGAGAGAGGTAAAGAGAAGAGATTGCCATGGTGGAGCATCCAATGCAGTAGCAAAGCAAAAAAAAAAAATGAGGTGAGGTGGAATATAGTGAACGGGCATGGATTACCATTGTCGGAGCCAAATCGGCGGCAGTGCCGATTGGACTAGAGATAGGAGGCAATGCTCGAGGGTGAGGGATGCTTCCCATGTATCGATCATCAGAACCAACCCAGTAACAAAAAAAAAAAGGGAGAGAAAATAAGGTGATATAGAAGAGTTTAAAAAATATATTAAATTATTACATATAGTTTTCATAACTATATATTATTTAATTACAGTGCTTATTCATATATTTTTATGTTGATTACTTGATATTAAATATTTTGGATAATTTTATTATATAATTTTTTTAAATTTATTTATTTTTTGTTCGTAGGAGTCTCAACCGGATGGGAAGTTTAGAGTAGTCGAATAGAAAATTTTAGATCCATCTCAATCGGCTGAGAAGCTTAGAGCAAACGAGGTAACACTTTTTTCCTCTCAATGAAATTTATTAAAATATATTATTTTTTGTAAATTATTTTTTACTGTTATTTAGTAGTTTAAAAATTTATTATTATCTTAATGTTTATTTGATTTTAAGATTAGATAGCTTGAAAGTAATTAAATAATGAAAAAATTATTAGTATAAATTTAATTTAAAAATTATAGATTTTCTTACTATCTTAATGGATTTTTCAATAATAAAAAAAATATTTATAATATAGATTTTTTTTTATAAAAAGAAGTCCGTTATAACTATCTATTTTTTATGGATAATTTTATAGTTTCGGATCCATCTATTGAGTAGATATCTTTAAGAAGTATTTATTACATCTTGTTCTATATTAATTTATTAATAAAATAAAAAATAAAAAAATTTTATTTTTATTTTATTAAAATTTATTTTATTATATTATTTATTATTGGAGTAAGTTAATCAAGAGATTTTTTTTATATTTTTATGCAATTTTGTTGATTTAGTTATATTTACTCATATCACTTAACTGTGAAACATTTGATCATTTAAATGGTTCTTTTCCTCCTATTATATTTAACTTTTTAAGTCAATTTAAATAGATTTTTAAGTTAAGATAAAAATATTATTCTAAAGAGGTATGATGTGTATGATGTTAGGTAGGTTTAAGAAAAAATATATCAAATTTTAAAATTTTTAATAAGATATTTTTAATAATTCTAGCTTCATAGTCCTAACTACGGCTGTCCATCCTATAAATATTTAAAATATATTTAATTATTTAAATTTTTTATAAATTTTTTAATATTTTTTAATTATAATTTTATAAATAGACAATGTTGAAATTTCATTAAAGAAGAAGTTTGGAAGAAATTATTAAAAAATTAAGATTACTTAAATCAATATATGAATTTGAAGTTTAATACAATATAACAAAGTTACTGACTGCACTCAATAGATAAGAATATGAATCTCATTATTATTTTTTATTAATTTTTTATTATATTTCAAAAATATGTTATTATTTTTATAGCTTTTGATTTGTAGAAAAAATAAATGTTAAATCTATATGAGAAAAAGTCTTGTCTTTTAATTTTTTTAGTTTTCCTTTATCTTTATTGATTTGCAGGAGTCAATTTCAATTGATAGCAAGCTCAGAGCGGCTGAATAGAGAAGTTTAGATCTATCTCAATTGAGTGGAAGGTTTGGAGTAGATAAGGTAACTCTCTCTCTCCCTCTCAATAAAATTTATTAAATTTTTTTATAGATTATTTTGTTACTATTATTTGATAATTTTAAAAATTATTATTATCTTGATATTAATTTGATTTTAAGGTTGGACAGCTTGAAGATAATTAAATGATGATTAAAAAATTATTAGTATAAATTTAATTTAAAAATTATAAATTTTCTACTATCTTAATTAATTTTTCAACAATGAAAATAACATTTATAGTATTGGTATATTTTTTCGTTAGAAAAAGAAGTAGATTATATCTATCTTTTTTTATAAATGATTTTGAAGTTTCAGATCCATCTATTGAGTAGATATTTTAAAAAGATATTCATTATATTCTGTCCCATATTAGTTTATTGATAAACAAAAAAATATGAGGATTTTAACCTTTATTTTATTAAAATTTATTATATTTTATTATTTATTATCGGAGTAAATTAATTGAGTAATTTTTTTTTCATGTTCTTATGTGATTTTGTTGATTTAGCTATATTTCCTCATATCACTTAATAGTGGAGTATATGATCATTTAGATGGTTCTTTTTCTCTTATTATATTTAGCTTTTTAAGTCCATTTAAATAAATTTTTAGATCAAAATAAAATATTTTTTTAAAGAGACATGATGTATATATATGTTAGGCAGGTTTAAGAAAAAAATATATCAAATTTTAAAATTTTTTAAGATATTTTTAGTGATTTTAGCTTATAGCCCTATAAATATTTTAAAATATATTTAAGATTTATTTTTAATTAGTTGTCTCTTAATTATAATTACATAAATGGATATTGTTGAAATTTTATCAAGAAGAAATTTATAAAAAATTATGAAGAAATTAGAATTGCTTAAATCAATATATGAAATCGAGGTTCAATACAATATAATGAAGTTATCGATCGCATTCACCAAGTAAGATTGTGAATCTTATTATCTTATTTTGGTTATTAATTTTTTATTATATTTCAAGAATATGTTATTAATTTTATAGCATTTGGATTGTACTAAAATGAATTTTAAATCAATGCGGGAAAAGATCTTGCCTTTTTATTTTTTTTCTATTTTTTCTTTATTTTCATTGATTTTTTGCATATTTTTCTCTATTTTTCCTTTACTTTTTCTATTCATTTTTTCTGTTCGCAGAAGTCTCAATTTAGTGGGAGCCTTAGAGTAGCTGAATAAGAAAGTTTAGATTTATCTCAATCGGATGGAAAATTTCGAATGGTCGAGATAATTTTCTGTTCCCCTCTTAATGAAATTTATTATTTTTTATAGATTATTTTTTTTGCTATCATTTAGTAGTTTAAAAAATTTATTACTATCTTAATGCTAATTTTAAATAAAATTTTAAAATAAAAAATAAAATTCTAGATAAACATGATACTTGATGTATTATACATGATGTATGTAACTGTTTGTTATATCACTGTTAAGTATCAATTATTTTACATTGAATGATTATATTTTTTTTAGAGAGTACAAATCGAATCAATATAAATTTTTAAAAAATAAATTATATATTTTAAAAAATATTGATTTTCTATTATTATTATATTTTATTATTTTTAAATATTATTTAAATAAAATCTGCTACACACCACGAGTTACTTGCTAGTCATATATATTGTGTAACTATCAGTCTTATTTTAGAACGTGGTTTCTCTCCATATTTTCAGCTGGAGAAACAGCATCATTCGATGATTGTATAAATCATGGACATGTATGCTGCTCTTAATTCTAATCCACAACACACGTTTAGACGCATTTCATCTGCCACGAATGCGATTGAGCTCCCTATCGCATGTGAGACTCTGGTCTGCAGAGGCTTGCCCCAATTCACAGATGGTGTTTAAGGCCCTTGGAAGGTTTCCTGGATAACCAAGCTTGTGGTAGTCTGCAGCAGCTCTGTACGTCAAAGGCCCGGACTAAATAAAATCTAAAACAAGAATACACCATAACCAGCAAACACAAACCTGCGACAGTTGTTCACCCAGGTAGGCTTGAACATAGAACCAAACGCTTTCTGAACATGATGCCGGAGTGATAGTAACCCATATCAGACAGACAGCAATTCGGTTAAAGATTACTGCTTCAACTGTGAAAAACCAACTGGTCCAAAAATTTCCAGGAACATGTCTAAGCACCGAAGCACACAATCATTCAAATATTAGCCAGAGCTCGTACCACGATTGAGCAAGATTTATAAGCCTATTCTTTCAACCACCACAACCATGTGGCTCCTCACTACATAATTTCTCTCATGCACCCAAATATGAGAACCACTCGAAATCTCCCTTTTGCTTATTCCCTCAATCTCCCGCATGAACACACCAAAGCAAGTTTCTCATAATAGCTCTCCTTGAAGACCAATGTCTCCGGGTATACAGGGACTGCAAAGCCCGCCGGCTCCTCCACCGTAGCCCTACATACCACCGGCCAGTTCCCCACGCTACTCACCGTCCTTTGAAATGACAGAAGGCGGTGGAAGAACCTCCGATTTCTTGGGCCGAAAGAAATCAATAGAGGTTAGCGGATACCGCCGGGCTGATCGGTTGCAGCTATCGGCAACGTTGATTGCCACGCTCTTTTCTTTGGTGAAGCCGGTGCCCCAGAGGAACCTCACATTTTGGGATTCCTTAGTTGTTCCCTTTCCAAATTTTTTGGGAAAGAGGTGAAAATGTAAGCCCACCATGGAAGGAGACGAAGATATACGAGTTTACCGATGGGAATTTTTCAATAGTAAAGACCATGGACCCACTATGTTAAATAAAAGACTTCAAAATCCGGCAATACTGTGAATACGGTTAACAATTCAGCAGTCCATTCACAAACCTCCTTCTATTAAACAGTGGAGAAAATTCTGGAGGTTGCTGGATTCAACTCAACCCCCATGGTGCCCATTCATGTTATGTAGGTTCTTGGGATCCTAAATAATAATAATGAAATGCTAATTGATCCATAACAACAAAAGATGATCTCCACAGTCATACAAGGTACATGTATATACACTAAGAACTGTATTTCGATTCAAGTAACAAAGGAAGTTGAATGTTGAGATCTCTATACAACATGTATACATGGTCATCTCTTTAATTAGCTGAAGCAAGATGAACAGAAAACCCAAGCACTCAGTATTGGGAAGGTCATTATAGCATAAGCCTGCAGTATAATGGTCAAGCGCAAACCATTTAGTAGGGAGCTACAACAGAAAAGAAGATGAACTGAGTAGATACGTACCACAAAAAAGGCAACTTCTTTGTTGGCAAGAGGTGCAGTAAATTTATTCATTTCCATTGCATCTTTCACTACATCTTGGAGCTGGAAAACTAACATGGTCATTAACAGATCAAGTGAAAATAATTGAATAAGGTGAAGGTAAGAGAAATAGCCAGAAATATTTTTAATGGAAACAAAGTCCAGTAAAGTCTGAACCGAGTAAGGTACTGCCAATTAACATTTTTCATCTTTTATTACTGAATAATGCCAATTAACATTTTATCTTTAGAATCTTTTGGCCCCCACTTCTTTTATTTTGATCAGAAGAGCAACCACTACCAAAAAGCTCATGATATGGGCCTCACCGTGCAATGAACTGTCAACAATCAAAACCATTTTGTGTCTAAAAAATAGGTAATCCACTTGCTCTGGCATAAAATTCTATAATGCACCTTACCATACGGGGCTTAAATACTCCCTCAGGAAAAGAAAATGGACCTTAAGTCATTATAAATCATCATTAGAACAAATAACAAGTGAGGCCCTGGGCCAGGTCGCCCCTGGCTTTGGCAAAGCCTAACATACACACTCAAGATCTGGGTCTATTTCTATCACCTCAAAGGCATGCAGTAGTGCCCATGTCACCTCTCCATCCCCCGATGGATCCTTACCATGGATTCATTAATTCAGTGCTTGTTGACCTGATTTGTGTGGTCAATGGAGTGGATGTCAGGATAAATCATGAAACCAAGGGAGATAATCAAGAGGATGGGGCGGTTAAGATTTGGGGGTAAGATGAGCTTCTAGACTCATAATAGGCAGGTAAATGCAAGAGCCGAAGGATGCAGTCAGTGAATGTGGCGAAGAGGGAAAGGAGGGGAAAAGGGAAGACAGTAGGAACAGAGAAGTTAGAAAAGGGAAGAGAGTAGGAATAGAAATGCTAGAGAGAGAGCACCCCCTCCTCAAATCCCTTTCCGTGGTGCACCACTTATCACACACCAAAGCACTGAATACACCACTAGTGATTTTAAATAGTCATGCCTTGAAGGAAATGGACTATCCTGAAGCTGCCAACAAGGCTAGTAGAAACGTCTACCATTGGAGGAGTAAAACATAACAACAACAAGGACATTTTTGCAACAAGTGATTATCTGAAGAAAAGAGTTTTAATTTTACATAATATAAATTACCCAAGTTCCACGAAAACTAAGAATTTTGCAGGCCTTATTTTTTCTTTTAAAGAAATTGGCCTCAAAAGGGCCTTCAGAGAGAAGGAATGTTGCAAATTTTCAGTCAAAAAAGAGAATTCAAGAAAACAATGAGAAGCAGGATGCTGCACTAGGACATTTTGTCCTCCCCAAGGTAAATGTTCAAAAAAATAGAAGCAGAGGTCGTTCTGTAAGCAGTAAGATGTCTAAAAGGATTTAAGAAGTGCCAGTCCTACACTTATGAACTCCATGAGAGGGACGTTTTGTGACGATCAGTTAGAACAGTTACCTGTCAAAGACTGATATATTCAACAGGAAACATAATATTGTTTCAACACATAATCAAATAATTATATTGAATTAAATTGGCTTCAACAAAATATACCTATTAAATATGACTGGTGAAACCTTCTGACATGGAATAATCAAATAATAACATATGATAAATTGCTTGTGCTTGGGAACATCCTATCATGATATAACAAATCATATTTTTTGTAATATACAATTTTAGACAATATAAAAATAACTATAACAAAAGCAATTCATTGCTTAAAATAAGTGATATAAAAAAAATTCTACTTATCAGTGTGACAGATTCGCACCTCATGATGACATTCGAGGGCAAATGACATGATTCTCTTGAACTCATTATAAGCTTGAGATATGAATGACTTTGAAAAAGAACCCGCCAAAAAAAATGAATCAGGTAAACCAACAATTTCTGGGGAATAACGATGATGAATGCCCTTAATGAACCGTAAAACCTAGCATCACAATCAGGAAAGTAATCAACTATAAATCTCCAAATAAAAAACACATCTAACGGCACTTCTAATAAAAAAGTAAATTACCCTGCCACTGCAAAAGCTAAATACTTGCAAATATGGACTGAAAGAAATACCTATAGAAACACAATCTTTGTATCATGTCAGCGACAATGTGGCAAGCATGTATTTAAAGAAACACGAGGTACAGATTTTTGTTCTAAACTGCATATGAAATACATTTTAATAGAATGAGTTTCATGCTCAAAAAGTAATCTAAAATTAGTGAAAACATTGGTAGTTGTCTTCAAGGTATTAAATCCCATAGGACGAGGCTGTCCGGTTTTCCCATAGAACGGGACGTGCCACCAACCTGTCTTGTTCCGATATTTGGGTTATGGGATGTCCTAAGATGTCCCGATTGGGATGCTGAGACTTTAATGGAATGGTCCTATCCCGACATATGGGATGATACCCCATCCCGATATCTGAGATCTGAATCCTTGGTTGTCCCCATATAGTGAATTCCTAGCATAACCTTTATTACTCGTTCATGTCGTTGCATAAAATTTTGATTGTTAAGGAATCCTTCCAGTATCTTTTGGTTGGACAAACATAATAGATGCCTTTTCCTCATTAACCAAGTATATTAGTTTTGCTGCTATAACCTATGCTACCTACTCTTGTTATATGTGCACTTTAGATTCATAGTCCAATGACAGAATTGCAACAACTATAGTTTTTGATGGATAAAAAACAATCTGCTATTCCTTGCTGATATGGTATAATGGGCATGAATTTAATTGATTGATTGCCTTTACATATTAAAAATGGAATATTTACACAAATTTCAATTTTGGTTGAGCAAAGTGGATGATTGAAAGATGAAAGTCACATTAGCCACTAAAGTGACTTTTATCCAAAATAACTAGAAGCAAGGGAATGCGACTTTAGGCCATCCAGCTCCCTAAGTCACTTGAAAATAGAGAAATTAAGAAAACATGGAGGTCTCTCACTTCGCCCCCACTCTTTCCTCAGTCTCAATTGGGGTTACATTTTTAATAATAAATAATAAAAATATTATTATTTATTATTGATAAAATGATATTAAATAATTAATATAGATATTATCAAGATATTAAAAATAATATTATGATAATAATATTATTTTATTCTATTATAGTTCATAATATGATTATTATTTAATTATGATTAATAATATTATTATTTATTTATATTTAAATAATAAAAACCATAATTAAGATAAAATAATATTATTTTATTCAATAAATAATGCATAGTATCGCTAATATTATTAATTAGTTAATAATAAAATATACTTAAAATTAATTTCCCATTATTTGTTTAAATATTATAATATGATTATTTTGCTCAACTACAATAAACAATATTAGTAATTTAATGTTATTAGAAATTAATAAGATTAATATTATTTAATTTATAATAGTCGATAATAACATGAACTATTACTTATTTTTTATTAATAATTTTATTTATTATTTAAATATTAAAAATAATTCATAATAAAATAATATTATTATATTTAAAGTATCAGAACTAAATTTTTCAGTATCCACTTTCCAAACAAATCATATGGCAAACTGACTTCTAGCAAAAGTTACTTTAACCAAGGTAGTCTAGATCATAGGATCCTGATGAGAACCTTTGTGCTTGAGAAAAAAATCCGTTCTCCTATGATCCCATCACCAGTTAAGTATTTTTATCTACAAGCCTTGATAAAGTTAAAGCTTTTGCTCAAACAATTTACAAATCAAAATTTAATAAGTGATGAACCAAGAAAATGTCATAGCTAGAATAATCTCACATGTCAGGATATTTCCACCAGGGAGATACAGTTTACCTGCATGCTCATTGATGCAGGGAAAAAAGCTTGGACATCATCAGCTGCCTTATAAAGTGGTTCAAATATATTGCCGCCTGAATCTCATGGGGTCAAGCACTACTAAATGGAAAACACAATATTTCATCAATTTTATGCTTGGTCCATGTTGGAAGAAGAGATTTGCCCTGTTCTTGAAGAGTAAGATTGCTAGCGTCCACAACCAAAGAGATACCAAACTAGATGTTGAAGACAGCTAAGAAGTGAATATTAGATCATGAACAATGGTATCCTTTGCCAGCCTGGCACTCGCACAGCATGTACCATGCAGCCAATAAGAGATAACGGATCCCTGGTATTGCATGCCAGCTGACCATTGGCACAGTAGGTCCATGCTGTGCCAATGCCTGAGATGCAGCCGATATCATGCCAGAGCCACGAGATGGTAATGCATTTGCATGGAACTGTCTTATATTGTGTGAGCTGACAAGCAATTCAGTCCATATCCTAGATACATTACCACCAGCAACCGACATATACTGCTAGCATGTAATACACTTATTTGTCTTTGGGGAAGAAGGTGACTTTTCTTTCCTTTATTTGTCTGTTCTGTTTTTTATTTGGGGTGTGTCTGCTGCTGTTGTTTTTTTTTTCCTTCTAAAGGGGTTGCAAGAAGAAAATTTGCCAAATGAAAAGATAAACTCTAGAAAACTAACATTATAGTGATGAGGTGTTTTAGTACAGTGTTGCTATAGTAAGGGTATTCGTCTTCAAGACATGAGGGAAGACAGTATATAGTAAGATTTGTGCACATTGCATATTCTTCAAGTATGACACAGTTGATCGGTCAAGAAATATAGGGATGGAAGAGTAGGCTTGTATCTTAGACTGCTAGTAACATCTGTTGTCTTAGTGATTATATTATTATCCCAGAATTTTCCTATATACTTAGAAAAATATCCCTTGGCCATAACAATAACATGATAAATAATTCTCTATTTTCTGGGAAATATCAAAAACTTCAAGAAGTGAGCATTTACAACTAGATACTTTATTAACAGGCAAAGGACATGAAATATTGAAGTACCTTCATTATTGCACACTTGATATGCCTTGCAACGTCGTTATAATCTTCAGACTTAATTCTCTTACGAACATTTGAAGCCATTATCTAACAAACAACTCAGTTGAGAAGTCCATGAGTGAAATTATGAAACCTTAAACATAAATTTTCATAATATAATTACCATAGATGAATGCAATGATGATATACCTTTGTTGATTGAAATGCCTGCTCAAGTTGTCGGATTTGAATCCATTGTTCCGTAACAATATTTTTCATCTGGTGATAAGTACACCAAAATATTCATAACAAGGGTAATGATTATGTTTCAGTTAGTAACAAATTACTTCATGAAGGAATTGGAGTCTAGAAACACAGTAACTTTATAAGAACAAGAAGATCAAGGATGCAAACCATTCTAATTCAAAACTCATAAATCTAAGCTTAAACTCTGTCCAGCAAGATGTCGTCTTAACTCATAAATATCACCTAAGCAATACAGGAAATATACTTCAATAAATCATGCACATGGTGTAATGTTAAAAATTTGCAATTTGATAGAGATAGATAGAGAGAGAGAGAGAGAGAGTCTTTTTACAAGTTCTAGTTAATAAGCAACATAAATTATAAACTTATTTTTCATGGATTTACTATTCATATTTACTCCAAAAAAAAAGAAGCATGGATTTAGTATGTATATTATTTACTCTGTTTTGGGCTACAAAATGTTTGAATATGTTAGTGCATATTAAGGTCTACAATCCCCAAAAGCTTATATAGATTTAGATCATATTTCTGACCAGAGGATATGACCACGCATTTTTCAACATTAGGAAGATAAATTCAAGCATCAATTATGCAGTACATACTTTGTTAATTATGTAAACAAACATATGAAGAGTAATTCTCACTCAGCTATCAATTGGTAGACCTAGGGTATGCAGAGGCAAGTGTTGAGATAATCAATGCTCATGTGACCTAAATACAAAAGCATACTAGTTCACATAAACTTGGCATCGTCCCAAGCCTTGGACACAAAATAAAAGACCCAATCTGTCTGTTACAAGGAAAAGGAACTAGATTTTGATCTATTAGAGATACAAGTAGCAGTCCTATTTACCTGTGCTACATCATAGTATATACTCATCCATGAAACATAGTTGCAAAGTCTGTAAGTCTATTAAATATGCAGTTATATATGCAACCTCATGTATGATGACATGAACTCTTAGGTGGAAAGCCATGGAACTGTATACAGTACGGAGATACCCTGGTCAATAATGAACTTGTTTCTACATTTGCACCTCAATTTTCACTGTATCAGAGCATAATACATGCGAGATATTCACGCGAAAAGTTCAGAAAACCACCATAGGAAATGAGTTTCGTTCCAAAGTCCAGTTGTTGGACCGAGTCCCAGCATACCATGCACACCGGTTTAGTCAGGCCTCTTTGCTAGAATTAAGTGACTAATCTTCTGTGGCTATCAGAAACTTCAGCAAACTCCATAATATGTTATGGATTATGAAGCACATGATATCATCATTATCCTTTGAACATTGATCATTGAAACCAGATCATCATTTGATTGCTGAAACCAGATTATCGAGCTAGAAATCCAAGGAGTGCATTTTAGGTTGGATATTCTTTGCATTTTAATGTCAAGCATCGCAAACACGCACAAAAAAGGTGATATGAAATTTGAGATATGGGATAAAACATTAGGCGATGAAGGAATGACTCAATTTCTTCCTCACTTAAGCGAATAATTGGTGCCAGCCAGACAGGCAGTGAATGAGAGTTGAACCATCAAGGACAATATGTCCCTAGATAGCTTTCTAGAAGAATCACTCAAGTCCTTTGCCATGGGAACCATGTATCCTAGGCACCGGACTTAAGTTTGTTGGTTTTGAGATTTTAAAATTTGAAAAATATAAAATTTTAAGATGAATCAAATACTAAAAAAAGTTTTGAGATTTCTGAACTCCTTAAATATAACCATGCAGCAAAAAATATTGGCTGGACTGACACACCTTTGTAAGTCAAGTAATATTGAATTAAAAAACTTTGTAACTCTAACTTCTATGCTTTCAGAAGTATGGGGATCTAGTACGAAAAATTGGATGGAGAAAAGTCTCTAACTAACATGTTACTTGGAAATGTAAAATTTTTAGAAATATGGGGATCTGGATAGATGGTTGTTGCCATATATATCCTAGCTGATCGAGTGAGAGGGCAGCACATGTGAGAAAGGAGGGGCCTTAGGATCCCTCTACTAGTGATGTAAAAGGTATTTTCCAACCCCAGGGATGCATGGTCCCTCCTCTCATAACCAACCCCACACCCACCTCTTCCCCACCGCCACCCCCCTGGGGCCACCATGTAGTTACGTCCCTATTGATTTGCATCACAATCACTCTGCTATAACAGGTATACTGAGATTATGGCATTTCCTTGAGTATTCCTTGTCTTTCCTTCTCATCAGACTGAGGAAATTTGAGCTTTAAAGGCTTGTTTTCTACCACTGATGGTCGAATTAACCACAAATAGTGGTCTTTGTTCATTGCCAGCAAAACCCCCTGTAAACCCTAGATCTTTCTGGTTCAAGATATCTATTCACAAATAAAACTATATCTGTTCATTCATTTTGCATTTGAGCTCTTGACTGCAGTTCTAAGGGCAATTATACTTATGTGACTGGCACATGGAGATCGCCAGATGGACCATATCATCATAATCATCTTGAGATGGCTCCTACCAAGACAAGAACATAATTGGAATGGCTACCTCCTTAGCCATTGTAGCATTTGTTGATGGGTCAGCTTCCTATATAATTATAAGACCAGGCTACCTTTTCTACTGTCTGTAGTTGCTCGGTGGGCAATCTCCCATCCATGAACTTTCTTTTTCCTGTAGCATTGCTTTGACACCCCATGTCAATCTTCAATGTTACTACTAGACTTTCTTGCTGACAGCTGATTGTGCAAGCTTGTGATTTGATAGCAATAATTTACCACCAGTCTCTTCAGCTTGTTCTTTAATGAACTCAGTATTTCATTAATTCTCGTTCATCAGCACTGCAATCCAACATCGCATGCCCTTATTGGACACTATCATGTCACTTAATTACTGATATATTACCTCAGTAATTCAATCAGAACCATCTTAGCTTGTGAAGTATTGTGTCACGCCATACACAGTATAGTTACTCTAGTTGCAATGAGATATCCTTGTGCATGTGACCTTTTCTGCATGGCCCTGCATCCTTGACATAGTTGAAGCTTAAATTAGGTTAGAGTCTATTTGCTAGTTTTATTGAGCCTCAATAATATTTTCATGCAATTTTTGTACTAATTTTCAGAGCTATTTTTCTAGTAGAATTTTGAGCCCTATTTATAATAGTAAAATTACCATCTAAAGATCCTACCTTGGGTCTAGTTAGATCAAGAAAGTTTTGAACTTATTAGAATTGTGATTTGGAAAGATTTTGATGGTCTTTTATATGGGATCATATGAAATTTACTAATTTTTAGAAAGTTTTAGTTATCTTTCATTAGGAAAATGAATAGATTTGATAACTTTCAGAGTCCTATTCTGACTCAGATAATGTATGTAGAGTCCTAGGTCCACAAATAGGTAAGTTGAGAGCCCTTTTATGATCACGAAACATGGTTTTAAAATTGTTTGAGTATCTATAGATATGGGTTCTTGAGAAGTGACGAATTATATATTATTTATGGAATATTACACATGAAGTAACTCCTTTGTGGACATTTTATCCACCACTACTTTCTCTCTTCTCTATATTCTTCTCCTCCTCCTCTATCCAATCGCTTCTTCTTCCCTTATACTTTGTTAATTTTTTGATTAAGGATAAAAATAAATATTCAGCTCTAATCAGACCCAAAAATTGTTTCTGTCAGATCTATACAGACTATACTATTTGCAGCCCTACAACTAAAGGGCTGCACCACAATGGCATCAAAGTTTCAAAGCCATCTTAAGCAATGGAAAATTAATCCTGAAACAAGGCACCGACAAGATGAAGAGCCACTTCGATGATACAAGAAGTGGTTTCAGCAACAAGAAGAGGATGATCTACATCTATCCACCACATTTGACACCATTTTTGCCTCGACCAATGATCTCAAAAAAGGTTCCTTCTTCAGATTTTGAGCTCGCTTCGAATGAGAAGAGACAGAGGATACACAAAAAGCAGCTGACAGATCTAATCAAAATCCTCTATGCATAGATACAAATATCAAGGATAAAGATAAAGATCAAAACTTTAAAGATCAACCATGTATAGACCTTCTGATTGAAGGTATGCTGGTTCCGAAAGTTGATCCTCCACAAATGGAGCAACAGACACTAGAATTTGTTGTTAATGAATTATTCTTTGAACAACTAAAAAATTTAACCATAAAAAACATTGAGGTCAGACATTACACTGATCCGAATCCTGTTAAATTTTTAGATTTGGTGCTATTCATCCATTATATGAGTGAAGGTCCTCGGAACAATTAATCAACATACACAAAAGCAATCATCCAATGGACTAATCGCAAGAAAATTGTTTGTGGGACTTCACCATCAAATTCTGGAGATCCAACAGAGGATTAGGAATGTGGACATCATCCAACAGATCTTGGCGATGAGATCCACATAGCCGAAGTGTTTGATGTAGTATAGATCTAGATTAGGTTTAGCTAATTTGGTAGTTCTATTTAGTCTCAAGGAGAAGGTTTAAGTATTTCTTGCTTTCATGCATTTTTCACACTAATTCTCAGATTTTTTCCCTAGTAGATTTTTGAGTCCTATTGTGATTTAGAAAGATTTTGATGATCTTCTACATGGGATTCTGTAGAATTACGAATTTACTAGTTTTGGAAAATTTTTAGTAGTCTTTTGTTAGGAAAGTAGATAAATTTGATATGATGGAAGTTCTTGGAGTCATAGTTTGAGTGCTAGGTCCATCACAGGTAAGTTGAGAGTCCTTTTATGATTAGAAAACATTGTTCTAGGGTTATTTCACCGTCCATAAATAAGGGTCCTTGAGGACTACTGAATTATGTATAATTTATGGAATATTATTAATGAAGTAACTACTTTGTGAAAATTTAACCCTCTTTTATTTTCTCTCTTCTCTATATTCTTCTTCTTTTTGTCTATTTAACCCCTTCTCCTTCCTTTTCCTTTTACTCTTGTGGCTGTGAAGAAAAGATAAACATTCCGAGCTAACCAGAACTGAAATTCTGTGCATATCTATATTATATGTAGCCCTGCCACTAAGAGCCTCCATCGAGCCCTAAATGTGATCATAGTCCTTTAAGCCCTAGATTTGAGCCATCTCTTATAGCTCATACCAAACTCTAGCTACCTTCTTAGAATCTCTAGAACAGATCTACCAGTTGCCACATCATGGATTCATCATTTGGCAAACTCTTTGTAAATATTGACTTGAGTTTGAGGGAGCTGCCAGATATTTCTAAAGTAATCATTGCATATTCATTGCATCAAAGTATGTTGATTTTTGCATGTGTACCTATTGACCACTATTATTTTCATGCATCGTCCTAGCATGTATAGCATATAAAAAACTCTGAAGGCCTAATGATAATGGTTTTATTCCAACATGTGCAACTTAAGTTTTATGGTCCCTAAATTAGCATGTGATGTACATGTTCATTTATCACGCACTAAGAAGTTTTCCCTTTCATGTTCACTTAGCAGTGCTAAGAGGTTTTCCTTCCATATTCAATTTTTTATTTATTACTGATAAACTATAGACAATAAACAGGTGAGTTGTAATGAACAATGCGAGAATAAAAAGCTCCCATCATGTCATGCCTAGTGAGAGTAAATAGCTATCTCAGTATTCTGGTTCATCTGATGCACAAATTTAAGATAACTGTCTTGAGAAGCAGCTTCCTCATATAAAATTATGCTAACATTTTACTATACCAGAGGTTTCAAACTTTTGCGATCAAAATATAAGAACCCATTCAACTTGTAGACAAGACATTTCAGCAAATTGCAGAATTCAATAGACGTAACTATTATTTACTTTCATATGTTATGAAACCATTAATAAAACCAATCATCTATATTCAGTCTATAGCACTGTTTTCTTATACTACGATTTAGAATGTTCATGATAAATACTGACAAGCATAAGACTGACCTTATCAACTTCTGAAGCTACAGCTTTCATTTCTTCCTCTTCATCATCTACCAATGATTCTAAAGTGTGAATCTTAAAGTTGTTCTCTCTTGACTCATTCCATAGAAGTTGCACCTAACCATTATAACACACCTATCTGCCGTGTAAGTATACAGTTCTAAGCAGGAAGTGAAACACACCCACATGCATGCATGCATGTGAGTGTGTTGGGGGAGGGGGGTGAGAGAGAGAGAGACCTCTTCTTCCATAGCGGTAATTCTGTCTTCAGAATATGATGAGTCACTCGGTGATTTCTGCAAAAAAAAAAAGGGTGGTATTTGTCATATACAGAAAAAAATTGCCAAGCATTATCATGAAACTTCTAGCCAAGCATCCATAAGTTCAACACCATAATGAACAAACCTTTTCTCATCTTTCATGATTGTTATACAGCCCTTTTTTTTTTTTTTTGTTTTTAAATGAAGATTTTTCTTGCTCTTTTCACAATTCTTATTACTTCCATTATAGGTAATTGAGGTCAACATATCCTTCAACGCACACCGTGTTATCAAATCAAACTCTACCAATTACCTCATAAACTATGAACATTCTGTCAACTCACTTCTTTCATGCCAAGTTGGTATGGTTGACAATATCATGCCTGTGACATGACCCTGACTCGACTGTAGCTTGATCGAAAACCACTACCCTGATACCTAAAGCAGCAAATCAGATACCTATTGTAGGCCAAAACAACGAAGAAAAACTGTGACATGACAAGTTTCTTTATATTAACCGAGTTTGTAACCTTCATTCGCAGAGCCATTTTTTGTAGTGCCCCTGCTCAAACTACAGTTGAACAAAGAACAATGGATGGCATTAAACAGGAAGACTGCAGATAATCCAGCTAAAAAGACCATGTGAAGTGGATGCATAAGCATTTTGTTCACAGCCTGGAATACTATGAGAACCTCATACCAAGGTACCAAGTAGCCTTGCAGGCACAACATCAGGCTTTCTTGACTGATGGGCTAGATTAAGGACACAACAAAACCAACTGCAATGCCTGCCCAAGATAGTAGGTTCCCAAATGACCTAGGCAACAAGCTACATCAACAAAAGAGTGACTACAATTAAAGGTTAACCATATGCGTAGGCCAACCGCAATGCAAAGTACATAACAACCATGGTCATTGCATAGGCCACCTTACACAAAATATATATCAGTTATCCATATAGTTTATCAAACAGTAAGAAGACTTCCTCACACAAACCACATTCTTGTCACTTTCAAGTTCTATTAGGCAAACCGTCCAGCATAAACCATGCTCCAGTTTGAGTCCATGGAGCTAGTGAATGATGATTAAATATAGTGGTATAGTACATACGAACAATATGCTTATGCACTATATACAAACAAAATATGTAAGGAATGTAGTCTAACTACTTAGCATCAGCAGGTGGTTTTCACCTCCATTAATCTCAAAAAAAAGAATTTGAAATAAAGAACATTAGCTGTGATAGTTGCTGTATGTGTCATCTGAAAATACAGAAAATCAAATTTGCAGTTCATTTAAAATGCACATATAGAAGACAATATTAACATTTTCCAACAGAAGATAGTGTATGAAGTGTATTTGGAAAAGAAAAAATCTTCAATATAAATTGAATGCATACCTTAATGCTGTGGAGAGCATTTTGTAGCAGTTGAATCTTGTATTCCATCTCCTCAATAAGCTTATTCTTTTCTTCAAGATGAAGAGTTTTAGAATTTAAGATTTTTGTATTCTCCTCCAGAAAAGACTCTGCATCCATTGCCCATAAATCATTTATAGAAACACATAAAAGAATAAGCTAATATATATATATATATATATATATGAGATGGACTATGCTCCTCTTGAGAGGATAGGGTATCTAATCCTCAACTCCGAAATTAATAACAGGGCATCCAAATCGAAGATCCAAACCACTGGACATGATTTATACCACTAAAAATGCATGGAAACCAAAAATCACATGTTTTGGTGATCTCTAACTTGTGCATGAACTAGGTGCAAATATGAATAGTTAAAATAATAGGAACATGTTTTTCTATAATCTATGCATTAAAATCTATTAATTTTCAATCTATACATATTTTAACATGCGTGAACCATGATCAATAAGGTGGATTCTCAATTTAATTGCTTTATCATGTATTTTAGCATATTGGCACAATGAATTCCTTTTTTGTGTCTACACGATACATATGTTAGAAACCACCAAAATATATGATTTTTGATTTCTAGGCATTTTTAGAGATATAGATCATGATCCATAATGTGGATAAGAAAGACCTGCTAAATATCCTTCAGAAATCTCTTGTTGATTTCAATTAAATGGTTCAACAATTTACACTGTACTTCATAAACCTGTTTCTAGTAACTTCACTGGGAATGCAACATAATTATGTTAGCCTGTGCACAAAGGCGATGGTCATTCAATGCATCAATTTCAATTGCAAAACCAAAACTGGTTATGGCACCCATTGATTTGCATCTCTAATGGAATTTTAAGACAAACCTAATGAGTGAAATGATTGTAGAATACAGCTCATGATATTACAGCAGATAAAAAATACTAAATCTTGAAAATATAAGAATAATAAAGGAATACTTAGTGGAATCCTGAGAATAAAACAAGTAAACAAAGGAATAAATAGTTAGAATCAGAAAAGGTCTTGCTAGCCACAATGGTTCATACTTCTATGCCCAACATCCTTAAAATAATGTTTCCCAAAGCAGAGATAGACTTGTTTAATGGTAGGCCTGACCAGAAAGTACAAAAGCAAACAGATGTTAAGATATGGTGCAAAAATTAATCAGAAAGAATTATATGTTTTTCTTGCCTTATATATTTGTTGGAGCAACTTCCTCAGGTTGTGGACGTCAGGAAACAGCAAGGATCAGGTCGTGGAGGTCCTTAAAGGCTAGCAACCAAGCAAAACAAAAACAGCCTTCAGGATTTCAGCAGTCTTGTAAATCCTGTTGGCAAGATTTCTTTCTGCGATTTGAACTCCTTCTCCATCAGATCTAAAATCCACCTTTTGGGATCTGGAAGTATCCTTGATGAAGCCTCCAAAAATAAAAGATGAGGCGTGGAACTCCTCTTGGGCGGCCAAGAGGGGGCACGCAAAAAGGGGGGCATGCACAAAGAGGGCGCATTGCGCTCACCCAAACCTATGTACGCTATGACTTAACCCAATCTCATAATCTTGGACTCAATCCTAGCCCAAATATAAGTTAGCCTCTCAAGGTCCAAAATTTTTGAACCTCAAAATCTGAAAGGGTGACAGCCTTTTACCTTAGGGCCCAAATTAGCCCTAAAAATCCCATGACCACCTCATGGACTTTGGACCTTGGCCTTAGTCTTAATCCCCTGAGCCTTGGGAGCACCACATAAGGCCCAACAATCTCCACCTTGATGCCCCACGGTCTCAACCAACTCCATCCTGTCCATCAAGTATATCAGTGTCACACATTTTTAAAAGCTGTCCCGTGGAAGTACCTTCGTCAATGCATCCACTGGATTCTCCTTGGTGTGAACCTTCACTAGCTCCGCCTCGCCTTCTTCCACAAGCTTTCTGATCCGATGATACTTGATATCGATGTGCTTTGTCCTTGCATGATAGACAGAGTTCTGTGCAAATAACAGTGCACTCTGACTGTCGCAGTGTACCCTGACAGCCTTCTGTGCGAGGTCCATCTCCAATGCCAAGCCCTTCAACCATAGAGCATCCTTCGCTGCCTCCGTAATGCCAATGTACTCCACCTCAGTCGTGAATAAGGTCGTGATGGGCTGCAAGCACGATCTCCACGAAATAGGACCTCCAAATAGGCTAAATACAAAATTTGTCGTCGATCATCGGGTGTCCACGTCTCCACCGAAGTCCGCATCCGCGAACCCTCCTATCAGCCTTCGAGCCTCCTTGGATGTGTTGGAGAGTCCCTCAGCGCCTCGCTGTCCGTAGCATATGCCGACTCCAACAATACCCGTCAAGTACCTGAAGATCCTCTTCAGTGCTCACCAGTGCTCCCTACCAGGCTGCGCCATGAACCTGCTGATCTGGCTCACTGCATTGGCGATATCTGACCTACAATACACCATGGCATACATAAGGCTCCCCACATCAGAGGCATATGGCACTCTCTATCTCCTGAGCCTCCACTTCAGTTTGTGGCGATATCGTCTTCGAGAGTCTAAAGTGTCCGACGAGTGGCAGCTCCGTCGGTTTTGCATCCTTCATCCCGAATTTCTTCAAGACCTTCCTGATGTAGCCTCCCTAAGATAAATACAGTACTTTCTTGACTCGATCTCTAAAGATTTTCATGCCTAAGATCTTTCTCGCAGGCCCCAAATCCTTCATCTTAAACTCTCGAGATAAGGCTGCCTTCAGTTTCTGCACAACCTTCCTACTCTTGTATGCTATAAACATGTTATCTACGTACAAGAGTAGAAACACCCTAGATCCATCCTCCAAAGATTTAATATAAACACAATAGTCATACTCGCATCTGGAAAATCCGATGCTCCTCATATAAGAATCAAACTGCTTGTACCATTGCCTCGACGATTGCTTCAGCCTGTACAACGATTTCTGCAACAAACAGACTTTTTCTTCTGCTCCTGGTTCTCGAAATCCAGGTGGCTGCTCTATATAGATGCTCTCCTCCAGATGCCCATGAAGGAACGCCATCTTAACATCCATTTGCTCCAGCTCCAAGTCTTGAGCTGCTACGATGCTCAACAGCACCATGATGGAAGGATGCCTGACGACAGGAGAGAAAACCTCGCTGAAGTTGATGCCTTCCTTCTGAAAGTATCTCTTGGCTACTAGTCTCACCTTGTACCTGATACCTCTCTGCTCTGAAGGCCCCTCATGTTGGTAAACCCATTTGCAACCAATGGATTTCTTTCTTTGTGGCAACTGCACCAATCGCCATGTCTCATTCTTGTGGAGAGACTGCATCTCCTCGGATATTGCTTGGACCCACCTCTTTCTGTCCTGGCTCTCCATAGCCTCCTCATAGGTATAGGAGTCCTCATTCGCTGTCATCAGGACATATGACATTGTCTCTTTGAAGCCATATCATTCCGATTGCCTGACGTTCCTTTTGAGCTTGTGCAGTACAATCCCGATATCTATCTTAGGTCTTGTTTGCTCTTGTTGGACCTTCTGACTTTTTTCATCCATCCGAGTTCTCTCCATCTGTGGAGACACCTTTGGGGAGTGCTCCACCTGAATACCAAATCCTTTCGATGCACCTGCAAGTGGCAAAATAGAATAGAATGTTAGTTGTCCAGCACTGTCCTGCTGGACCTCCTGCTGCTCCTCTATGCCATCTCGCTTTTGGAGAACTGAATTTTCATCAAAGATGACATCCTTACTGATGATAATCTTCTTCTCTAAGGGATTCCACAGCCGGTATCCCTTAACTCCTCGCGGATATCCTAAGAACACCATCTTCTATGACCTGACGTCCAATTTGCTCCACTCACCAGCACCGATGTGCATAAATGCCATGCACCCAAACACCCTTAGATGGCTCAGCCCAATCTTCATTCCAGACCATTTCTCCTCTGGAATACCTCTATCTAACTTGATGTGAGGTGACTGATTCATCAAATAACAAGCTGCATCCACTGTATCAACCCAGAACATCTTAGAAAGCGCTGCCTGCAACCTCATATACCGTGCCTTTTCCATAATGATTTTGTTCATCCTCTCGACCATCCCATTTTGCTGAGGAGTCTCTCACCGAGAAGTGCCTTTTGATACCACACTCCTCACAAAAAATCTGAAACTTCTTGCTGGTGTACTCTCCATCATTGTCGGACCGCAAACACTTCAAGCTCCTACCTATCTCCTTATCCACCTCAGTTTTCCACACTTTGAATTTGGTGAAGACTTTTGATTTCTCCTTCATGAAGTAAACCCATACCTTCTTTGAGAAATCATCTATAAAGATCAAGAAGTATCTCACCCCATTTCTGACTGAAATCGAGATCGGTCCCCACACATCAGTGTGAACTAGTTTCAGTAGAGCTGCACTGCAGGCTGAACTGCTGGCAAACTGCACTCTCCTCTGCTTTCCCATCTGACATGGCTCACATACCTCTGAGATATCTCCATCCAAATCTAGAATTAGACCATGCTTGCTCAGCTCCTTCATCCCATGATCTCCCATATGGCCTAGGTAGTAGTGCCACAACTGGTGAGTCCTCTGCTAGTCCTGCGCTGCTGCTGCATCAGATTCTTTAGTCACGACAGATCCTTCCATCCTATAGAGATTGTTCTCCATCCTCCTACCTTTCATCACTATCATGACTCCATTTGAGATGTTCAACATCCCACTCCTGGCACGACTGCTGAAGCTGTAGCCACTCCACTCCAGGTAACCAAGTGACACGAGATTCTTCTTCAGATCAGAGACATGCTTTACATTAGTGAGAGTCCGCACCATCCCATCAAACATTCTCACCCGAATGCTTCCAATACCAGCAACTCAACATGGATGATCATCTCCAAGTGTCACGCTCCCTTCATCCGTCCTGGTGTATGCAGCGAACCAAGATCGATTTGGGGTGTAGTGATGCAAACAGGCTGAATCCAGGATCCATGCATCTGTGTTTTGCCTGTAACCATCTGATACCACCAAGAGGTCATCTTCCACCTCACTATCAGCCACCGTACTCAGCGCATCGGATCCTCCCTTATCTCCCTTCTTGTTTTTCCACTGCGGGCAATCTCGTTTGAAGTATCCGATCTCGTTGCATTTGTAGCACCTGACTTCCTTCTTATTCCTGCTCTTCCGAGACTTTCACCGTCCCCTTGACTTGTCTCTTTTCCTTCCTCTTCTTGATCTCTCCCCCACGACCAAGCCCTCTTGGGGAGCACCTTCTTTGGTCAACTTCTCTCGTTGTTCATTGGACCGCAGCACCGAGAACATGTTTTCATACTCTAGGGTCTTCTTGCCGTAGAGCAGCATCATCACAAATGGATTATAGAAAAAGGGCAGCGAGTATAGCAGTAGTAATGATTAATCTTTCTCCTCTATCTTAACCCCGATGTTCAGCAACTCATTGCACACTTAGTCGAATTTCTGGATGTGATCCAAGACATCTCCACCTTCCTGCATCCGAAGACTGTACAGTCTTTTATTCAATATCAGCTTGTTGCACATATTTTTCTTTATATATGTGGTGTGCAACTTTGATCACAAACTTTTCGAGGTCCTTTCCTCTAACACCGAATAGAGCGCCGCATCCGCCAAACATCCTCTAATCACAGAACAAGCTTTCTTCTCCAAGGACATTCACTAACGATCTGTCATCCCTTCAGATTTCTCCTCCAATGCCTGATTTAGATCTACTTGAACCAAAAGATCTTCTATCCGAACTTTCCACATGAAAAAGTTTCTTTTCCATCAAACTTCTCAAAATTAACCTTCATATTGCTTCCCATGACTAGATCCAAACAAAAAACACAACAAAACTTCAAGAGATTTGAGAAATACTTTGACAGGAACCTTATTGAAATTTCAACCTTTGAAGATTTTCAACTTCTGGAGTCTCCTTTCTCCACACAATTCGTGCTTTGATACCAATTGTTGGAGCAACTTTCGCAGGTTGTGGATGTCAGAAAACAGCAAGGATCAGGTCGTGGAGGTCCTTGAAGGCCAGCAACCAAGCAAAGCAAAAACAACCTTCAGGATTTCAACAGCCTTGTAAATCATGTCGGTAAGATTTTTTTCTACAATTTGAACCCCTTCTCCACTAGAGCTGAAGCCCACCTTTTGGGATCTGAAAGTACACTTGATGAAGCCTCCAAAAACAAAAGATGAGGCGTGGAACTCCTCTTGGATGGCCAAAAGGGGGCACACAAAAAGGGAGGCGTGCACAAGGAGGGCGCTAGAAACCCTAGCGCCTCCTTTCTTTCCTTTTTAGGGTAGACGGCCAAAAAACCCTAGGATTTCTTGCTGCTAGGACGTGGAGAAGACCAGTGAGAGAGGAAGAAAGAGAGAGAAGTTTAGGAAGAAAATGATTTTGGTATTCCTTCAATTCATTAAGTCAGAATATAATGTATCTTTATATACAGAGTCAATGTGACCCAATCCAAAAACTCTCCTAACTAACTCAATATAAGATTGCGCTCATCCAAGCTCATTTACATCCATGACTTGATCCAATCTCATAATTTTGGACTCAATCTGAGTCCAAATATAAGTTAGCCCCTCAAGGCCTAAAATTTCTGAACCTCAAGATCCGAAAGACTAACAGCTTCCGTCCTAGGACCCAAATTAGCCCTAGAAACTCCATGACCACCTCATGAACTTTCGATCTTGATCTTAGCCTTGGTCCCCTGAGCCTTGGGAGCACCATATAAGGCCCAACAATATTCTCGAATATTACCTACCATACCCCGTGTAAAAAAGAGGAACATGATAAAATAAGTGCATGAGAAATCAAGATGATAGAGGTATATTCTACAAGTAAACATGAACAAATTGATAGCCCCAAGCTAAACAGCTTTATAAATTCCAATTTCCTTAAATTCCTAATGTAAGCTTCATTGAATTCTCAACAACACTTCCATCTGAATTTTCTTAGGTCTACAATTTTTCTGTATTAGGAGAAGGGAGAGGAAAACAATTCTTTGCATTGCTCGTCTTGATTGGCAGAAACCATAGTGCCTACCTGGAATCTCCTTTTTTTTTCCTCTACATCTGTAAGAAGAATCTTCCTTCTTCCCTCTTGTTTACTCTCATTGATGAGATACTATAAAAACTAAAATATTTGTTTACCTTACCAGATGTATTTTCATATTTTATTTTCCATTATACTATATTTTACTTATTTGTGTTCTTTATGATCTTAGACATGTCACTAGTGTCACTTGAATGCTGGCATAAGGCCAGCAGAGTTGAAGCCATGAACAAACCATACTACAAGCTATACTTAGTAGCAGATATCATGTTGATAATTCCTCCCTCTTTCTTCCTTCTTTTTATTGTTGATCTATTACCAAAATTTGAGAAGGTCAAGCTGCAGGCTTGCTGTTTAGTTGGATTAAAATAGTCAATCCTTTAGGTATTTGAATGTTGAAAGTGTTAACTTATTGCCTAGAAAAACAACTCTCTATATATCTTAGAAACAGAATCACTTTGAAGGAAAAAAAAAAATTATGTTTGACACAGAAATTAGCCCTTAACGGAAGCAAAGATGAATTTAGAAAACTGACTCAATAAAAAGTCTTAATGTATGAATGAGATCTGCGACAACGACAAAATTAGATCGCCCATGATCTTTACATAGCCTACACAGCGAGAAATAATATCCAGCATAAGTTTATACCAGCGGTTTTCTTGGATAAACCACTATATAGATCTTGCCATATTTTTATTGTGAACAAACTAGTATTAATTCCAAGCTTTTCCTGGTTGTATTTCGTTCAATCAACGATTTAGCAGAATTACAAAAACGAAACTTTCAGATTTAAGAACTGTACGAACTAGAAATGCTTTGAAGAACTACAACCGAGAGAGAGCTCCCAAAATTCATCAGCATTTACAATCATATAAGTGGTGCCGCCTCATTTTGATGTCAATAACTCATAAATCCGAAACTGGTTAACAAGAAAAAGGATCGAAAAGCAGATGAAAAAGGAATTCAAGAAAAATTACCCAATCGAGCGATCTTAAGCTCCATCTCCTCCAATTCGGAGACTACGGCGTCGTTCCTCGACGAGGCCTTGAGATCGGAGAGGGCGGCAGAGAGCAGGACGGCGACCGAGGCGAGAAGAACCCCGGATCGGAGCAACAAATATCGCCCATCACCTGACCTCCGCAAGAGACGACGGCCTAAAGAGAGGAGGTGAAGGGGAAATAGGAGCGCGAGGAGGAGGAACAGAGCTCCGTCCACGATCGTTGACGCCATGTCGCCCCTTCCGTTTCTTTGGCTTCGTCTTGGCGAACTCGGAATCCGCTCCCATCAAACCGAGTCTAAACGAGTTGGATCCTCTCTTAGCTCGTGGACCGGTGGGACCCTGCCAAGATGTTGAGTGGATCCGGGTTAGACTAGGATACGGGGCGGGTGTGGATTGATGAACAACCGACCCGTTAAAAATCATATTGGAATTTTTTTTTTCTTGTGGTGATTAAGATTGTAATACAAAATCTACATACAGATTATATGCAGGATTTCTTCTTCAGCTATTTGCTTTCATGAAGAGATGCAAAACTTAATTGAAACTACTCGATGAGATTTGTTGAATTTACTGAAAATATTTCCATGTATCTCCATAGCATAGGATAAAATATCTTATTCTCCTCATTCACTGTTTACAGTTTCATGGTAGGAGTTAATTCTCGATTTCAAGTTAAAACAATAGAGATTTGCCAAAGAAATTAGGGTCTACCAATTGAAATATCTCTTAAAAAAACATGTTTTGAGAAAATGTTTTATTCCCATGCTTGAACTTGGAAAAGTGGTTTTTCAACTATTATTATAGGGGAAAAGAAGAAGAGGAGGAGGAGAAAAAAAGGCAATAGAGTATTAATTATTTATTTTGTCATGGAAAATGAATAATAAAAACTGTTCAATTCGTTGAAACAAACTATTTTGGGACTTTGGAGCCTACTGGATTTGCTGAATTAAAGGACGTCCCATGTCATCTAAAAGATTGCTATTTTGGTGAATAAAAAGCCCGCAACCCAGAGAGGGGGTTCTCTTTCCCCATTGCTATTTGTTCTTGCTATTGATGTTTTTAACAAAATGCCAAGTCTAGTAAAAGGCTTGCTTGGTCTGTAATTGTAGCAACCCGTTTACTTGGGCCTGTAGCCCAGATGGCCCAACAACACACAAAAAAAAAAAAAAACAGAACAGAGAAGGAGGAAGACTCCTAGCCGGAGTCTTCTTCCTTCACGATTTCCGGCAAAATCGGACTCAAAGAGTCCGGCTAGGGTAGAAAACCTCCACTATAAGATCCTCCAACCTTCCTTTAGGAATTTACAACAAAAATTTCGAAGTAAATCAAGGGATTTGAGGGATTTTTTTCAGAGATTTCCGTGGTGGTTGATCGGAAGAAAAGAGGTCGCCGGAGCTGTTTTGGCCGCCGGAACAAGGTATTTCCTCTTCTCCTTGTTATTCTCCGGTCACCGGTGTTTTTGGAAGCCGGCGAGGTGCCGGTTCGGGCTTCCGGTTCGGGCTCAAATAGGGATACCCTGTTTTTATTATTTTCTTCCTTCTCTGCCGCCGGCAACAAGGAGGGTGACCCTGCCGCCGGCCAGCTTGCATTCTCGGCCGTCGTTGCCGGATCTCCGGCCAAGTCGTCGGAGCCCGAGCCACCCTCTTTTTCCTCCCCTGTTTTGGCCCAACGGAACCCGTGGGAAGAAAAGAAGAAAGGAAGAAGAAGAAGAAAAGAAAAAGAAAAGAAAAAGGAAAAAGAAAAAGAAAAGAAAAAGGAAAAAGAAAAAGAAAAGAAAAGAAAAAGAGAAAAATAAAAATAAAAATAAAATAAAATAAAATAAAAAAAGAAGAAGAAGGAGATAATTTTCCTCTCTCTCCTTTCTCTCTTCTTTCTCTCTTTTCTCTCTCCTCTCTCTACCTTCTCTCTCCAATTTCTCTCTCTAGATTCTCTCTCTATTTTCTCTCTCCAGATCTTTCTCTCTTTTTGTGAATTTTATCTCTCTAGAATCTTTCTACTCTCTCTCTGATTGCATCACAGACCCTAGGATATATTTGAATTAAAAATATGATGAATTGAGGTTGCTCTGAAATTCGTGCAGTAGGTCTGATCCCAATCCAATCCTATTTGAAATTTATAACACTTGATTCATATTAAGTCACCCTGATAGGACCTCTGATGGTCTCGACCATGATTGCCTCATCGGAAGGATACGAAGGTTTCTCTCTCTACTTTCTCTCTCTAGAATTTTCTCTCTCTTCATGGATTTTCTCTCTCTAAAAGTCTTATGGATCAGTGGAGGATCCAGATACTTAGGTAAATCCTAATTTTGGTTAATCCTAAGAGAGATCCTAGATTTGTGTTATCAGATCGATTATCGGTAATTTTCTCCATATATGTGATTTTTGTATTGATCAGGGTTATGAAGAGATGATTGTCTGCATATGATATCGAGTGGAATATCTTGTTAGAGAAATTCATAAATCAAAGAAGAACATTGATTTCTGTGTTTGGATCAGTCACCGGTAAATGTAAGAATCCCTGTACATGATCACTATTATATATGCTATTTTACTGTTGGTCTTGCATTATTGGTTTTGCGTTATCGGATTTGAGATCGATGAATTTATTATAACTGACATACTGTTATTTGATTTTGAGCATGAGTATGTTATGTTAATATATACGTATCAGAGATTGATGGCATGATTACATGGATATGACATATCTGAATTGATCATAATGCAAGACAGAATTGATTGATGAAATCAATACATAATGATTAAATGAAAAGAAAGAGATATATGGTATGGACTAGCCTTGTCATGTGAAACAGCCGGCCAGGAGCTTATGCCTGGGACAGCTCGCCAGGAGCTTATGCCTGGGACAGCCCCCACTGGCTTACAGGTGGATCAGCCGGCCAGGAGCTCATGCCTGGGACAGCCCGCCAGGAGCTTATGCCTGGGACAGCCTCTCACGGGCTTTGGTACGTGGGACAGCCGGCCAGGAGCTCATCCTGGGACAGTCTTGAAAGACTTTTTAAAGTGGATTCGATCCGGATGATGACTGAGGTATAGACTTGGATAGTCCAGAGCCAGAAAGAAAATGTTAAAATCATATGATTATGAAAGGAGAAATGAAAGATAAGATATGAAACAATTGTTGAACAAAAGTGTTTCACCGGTTAACATATGATGATGCATCTATTTTGACAAGACAGAAAATTTATGAATGTTTGCATTATTCTGGATATTGAACATGAGATTTTATATTTTATTGCTTATCCTTATTTTCAGACTATATTACTATATCAGTGTGATATGAAAATTCTTACTGGGCTGTAAAGCTCACACCCCTTTATCTTTCTTTTCTTCTCAGAGTTACAAGATGTCCATGGTTGGCTATGGTATGGATTTGTGAGTGAGCGGATGCATAGATAGAGTACCGTTGATACTTGATCAGAGGATTGAAGGAATGTTAATTGTAATTATACAAAATTTTATGAATTATTGTTGAAATTAAATATTATGGTTGATAAGATTGTAATGATTTAATTGGCCTTGCATATTCTTTAGGGCTTGCTCTAAGGAGTGTGCGGCCATCACGTATCCGACCCGGGTGTTGGGTTCGGGGCGTGACAGAATGGTATCAGAGCATAGGTTATGATCATTAGGGATTATGATATAAGTGATTAGAATATTACAGAGTGATATTAGAACTTAGGTTACGTTCATTTGGAGATAATGATACAAGTGATTAGGATATGACAGAACAGTACTAGAGCCCAAGTTTAAGGTCACTAGGGATTGTCATATAAGTGATATCAAAACTTTGAGATTAAAATCAATAGAGTATGATAGATAATATTAGAGTCTGAGGTTATAATCATTAAGGATGTGATAGAATGATATTACAATTTAGGTTATGATCATTAGAGAATATGATTTAAGTAGTATTTAAGCTTAAGATTATAATTATTTAAAATTATGACTTTAGTGATATTTAAACTTAGGTTATGATCATGAGGAACATGATAGATATAAAAGAGAAGATTCAATATTTAGATTTCGAATCAATAGATATTAAGATGAAATTTAGGTACAAGTGGCATATTATATCTATAATAGAATTGATGAGTTATATTTTAGATTTCAATTAGCAAGGTTGACCTAAGTATGAAAAGAGTTGACCTTGGAATAAAGTGGGAGGTATTGATAAGTTATGTTAAGTATATTAGATGATTTTGGAATATAAAACTTATATGATTGAAGATCATGATACTTTTTCTAATTTCGATGATAATTGACTGAGCATTATGAATTTTGGACTTATCAAAGAAAGTTAATTAGGGTATGGTCTAAGAAGAAATTTTATCATATGAGAGAGAAATATTTTTTGAACATTGAATCTATAAGAGGTCATATATGAAACTCAATCTTAGATGAAAAATATACTTGAATTTTATTATGAGAATATGAGATACACATCTTGGTGAAATCTTTGGTTACTCAAAATATCATATTTTGAATATGATTCTTTGATTTTTCAAGTTGCATTGAATTTCAAGTCAATAGTTTATTTTTTAAGTGGATCAAAAGTCTTTTGATATTGTTGTTAAATTAAAGAAGAAAATTTATTTTGTCAGAGTATGATATACATGTTATGATGAAATCTTTAATAATTCGTATTATTATCTTTAGATTAGATTTTTTTTTTTTTTTTTTTTTGTGACTGTTGAAGACGACGAAGTGTATTAATTATTCAAGTCAAAGTTTGGATTTTTAAATTGATCTAAGACATCTTACTAGTGTTAAAGTTTGAATGACTTATACAAGGGACAAGATTTTGTATAGATTTATTGATTAATATTAAGAGTTATGATGAAGAGAATTCTATAAGAAATAATCAAGTTGATTCTACTTAAGGATGTTGGCTTGAGTCCTTCTAGTTTGTCAAGTTAGAAGTAATTCTTTTAAAAAGGAAGATTAATTTAGAAATTATCTAGATGATTGTAAGGTAAATCTAAGGTTAACTCTAATTAATTCTAGATATGTTGGATTCTTGAAGAGTGATGAAACTTATATAATGATTTCAAATATAGGAAGTAGATCAAGATTTAATTTTATATGCTATACCCAAAAGTAGTAAAGATAAAGAAACTTAAAATTTTGCCCTAAGTTTTATATGAAATTTGAAGGTTAGATCTATCTTGGATTGATCTAACATATAAAGATATTTTTATCTTTGATATAATTATATAAATTGATAAATTAAGATCAAAGTGCGCAGCAAAAGCATGATGGGTTAAATTGATTAGAAATATTAAACCTTTAAATCAAAAGTTATGATGGAATACATTAGTTGCAAATAAGGAAGGATTTTATTGATAATGAAAGGATGCTATAAATTTTGATCTAATCTGATCATCATAGCCTGATAATTTTTGTCAGTAGGTTGTTTTATTGTAGATAATGCCAAGAAAGTCTAGATATCTCAAGTTTATTAACAGCTTGATAGTTCTGATATTAAGTTCAAACTTAGAATGTCATGACATAGATCTCATATTTTTTTTATATTGTTACTCGAACTGATATAGAAGATTGAGATTTTTCTTAAGATGAGAGTCTATATATAAAATTTGTTGGAAAATCAAGTGAAGAAAGAAATCGATGATTGTAAAGAGTGCTCGATGTTTGATCTTTATTTATCAGGGGTAGTCTGAAATAATTATGAATTTCGAGTGAAATGTATTAGACAAATAATGGTAGTATATTAATACAAGTCCAAAATGTTATAGTTCTTCAAAAAGTTGAGAAATCAATAAGAAGGGATGTGTTTGAAATTTCAAATAATTTTTGTTATAACAAGATCATGAGAAATAAATAATATATAAGATATTATTGTAAGCTTGAGAATGACATGAAGAATGTATACTTTGAAATATATCTCAAACGACATAATCTAATTTCGAGGACGAAATTTTTTTAAGGGGGGGAGATTGTAGCAACCCGTTTACTTGGGCCTGTAGCCCAGATGGCCCAACAAAAAAAAAAAAAAAAAAAAAAACAGAACAGAGAAGGAGGAAGACTCCTAGCCGGAGTCTTTTTCCTTCACGATTTCCGGCAAAATCGGACTCAAAGAGTCCGGCTAGGGTAGGAAACCTCCACTATAAGATCCTCCAACCTTCCTTTAGGAATTTACAACAAAAATTTCGAAGTAAATCAAGGGATTTGAGGGATTTTTCTCAGAGATTTTCGTGGTGGTTGATCGGAAGAAAAGAGGTCGCCGGAGCTGTTTTGGCCGCCGGAACAAGGTATTTCCTCTTCTCCTTGTTATTCTCCGATCACCGGTGTTTTTGGAAGCCGGCGAGGTGCCGGTTCGGGCTTCCGGTTCGGGCTCAAACAGGGATACCCTGTTTTTATGATTTTCTTCCTTCTCTGCCGCCGGCAACAAGGAGGGTGACCCTGCCGCCGGCCAGCTTGCATGCTCGGCCGTCGTTGCCGGATCTCCGGCCAAGTCGTCGGAGCCCGAGCCACCCTCTTTTTCCTCCCCTGTTTTGGCCCAACGAAACCCGTGGGAAGAAAAGAAGAAAGGAAGAAGAAGAAGAAAAGAAAAAGAAAAGAAAAAGGAAAAAGAAAAAGAAAAGAAAAAGGAAAAAGAAAAAGAAAAGAAAAGAAAAAGAGAAAAATAAAAATAAAAATAAAATAAAATAAAAAAAGAAGAAGAAGGAGAGAATTTTCCTCTCTCTCCTTTCTCTCTTCTTTCTCTCTTTTCTCTCTCCTCTCTCTACCTTCTCTCTCCAATTTCTCTCTCTAGATTCTCTCTCTATTTTCTCTCTCTAGATCTTTCTCTCTTTTTGTGAATTTTATCTCTCTAGAATCTTTCTACTCTCTCTCTGATTGCATCACAGACCCTAGGATATATTTGAATTAAAAATATGATGAATTGAGGTTGCTCTGAAATTCGTGCAGTAGGTCTGATCCCAATCCAATCCTATTTGAAATTTATAACACTTGATTCATATTAAGTCACCCTGATAGGACCTCTGATGGTCTCGACCATGATTGCCTCATCGGAAGGATACGAAGGTTTCTCTCTACTTTCTCTCTCTAGAATTTTCTCTCTCTTCATGGATTTTCTCTCTCTAGAAGTCTTATGGATCAGTGGAGGATCCAGATACTTAGGTAAATCTTAATTTTGGTTAATCCTAAGAGAGATCCTAGATTTGTGTTATCAGATCGATTATCGGTAATTTTCTCCATATATGTGATTTTTGTATTGATCAGGGTTATGAAGAGATGATTGTCTGCATATGATATCGAGTGGAATATCTTGTTAGAGAAATTCATAAATCAAAGAAGAACATTGATTTCTGTGTTTGGATCAGTCACCGGTAAATGTAAGAATCCCTGTACATGATCACTATTATATATGCTATTTTACTGTTGGTCTTGCATTATTGGTTTTGCGTTATCGGATTTGAGATCGATGAATTTATTATAACTGACATACTGTTATTTGATTTTGAGCATGAGTATGTTATGTTAATATATACGTATCAGAGATTGATGGCATGATTACATGGATATGACATATCTGAATTGATCATAATGCAAGACAGAATTGATTGATGAAATCAATACATAATGATTAAATGAAAAGAAAGAGATATATGGTATGGACTAGCCTTGTCATGTGAAACAGCCGGCCAGGAGCTTATGCCTGGGACAGCCCGCCAGGAGCTTATGCCTGGGACAGCCCCCACTGGCTTACAGGTGGATCAGCCGGCCAGGAGCTCATGCCTGGGACAGCCCGCCAGGAGCTTATGCCTGGGACAGCCTCTCACGGGCTTTGGTACGTGGGACAGCCGGCCAGGAGCTCATCCTGGGACAGTCTTGAAAGACTTTTTAAAGTGGATTCGATCCGGATGATGACTGAGGTATAGACTTGGATAGTCCAGAGCCAGAAAGAAAATGTTAAAATCATATGATTATGAAAGGAGAAATGAAAGATAAGATATGAAACAATTGTTGAACAAAAGTGTTTCACCGGTTAACATATGATGATGCATCTATTTTGACAAGACAGAAAATTTATGAATGTTTGCATTATTCTGGACATTGAACATGAGATTTTATATTTTATTGCTTATCCTTATTTTCAGACTATATTACTATATCAGTGTGATATGGGAATTCTTACTGGGCTGTAAAGCTCACACCCCTTTATCTTTCTTTTCTTCTCAGAGTTACAAGATGTCCATGGTTGGCTATGGTATGGATTTGTGAGTGAGCGGATGCATAGATAGAGTACCGTTGATACTTGATCAGAGGATTGAAGGAATGTTAATTGTAATTATACAAAATTTTATAAATTATTGTTGAAATTAAATATTATGGTTGATAAGATTGTAATGATTTAATTGGCCTTGCATATTCTTTAGGGCTTGCTCTAAGGAGTGTGCGGCCATCACGTATCCGACCCGGGTGTTGGGTTCGGAGCGTGACAGTAATTGCAGAGGGAACATTAATTGATTGTTCTAAGCTCCTAATGTACCGCTTTGAAGGTGTTTCAGGGCTAGCTCCTCAAAAGTAAATTTTAAACAAAACTAATTGAAGATTCATGCGTTGCGCAGGACCGGATGTATGAAAATAATTTTTCTTCTAGATCTGATTAGATTGAAGAAAATTATATCTAAATAATAAATAATATTCATTCAAATTCTTAGGATTACTTCATATTCTCAACTACCTATATAAATAGATTTTAATTGTAAGAATATAATAATACCATATATTAATAATATAATTTAATGTGAAGAGATGTTCTTTCTAGATGGCACAATAAAACTCATTTGAGAAGCTGAGTTGGCAATACTCCAATACTTCTTCACAGAGTATTATTATATATATATATATATATATATATGATATCATGATCCATCTCAAAGCCAGAAGACTTATGGGTCTCAAGTTTGCCACTCTTCTAAATTGCCGACTTCAATCTCTTCCTGTGAAAGATTTAGTCCTTTTTTTGTATGATAAGTAAAATATTTTTAGCTTCATTAATCTTCTAAGGCTTTTCCTTTTAAGTCCTCAAACCTATCAAAACACTTTTAAATGGTTTAGGTTATGTAATGGGTCTCTATTTGATTTTCAAAGATGTCTGCTACTCCTAACTAGCTCCCTTCAAATTTGATTTTCAAAGATGTATGCTTAGAATTATTATCTTCTTATTTGTCTAGGGCTATTCAAGCTAATTACTTCGTGCCTATCAGCTAAAGCCTCAAGGTTCAATAATTTTTCATATATTCTATGCTGATGATTATCTCCTGATTACAAAGGCTATAGTGAGAGATACTATTATCTTGAAATCAATTATTGATGCTTATTGTTTTCCTTCTGGACAAGCTATTAACTTGGGTAGATCCGATATTCTCTTAAATCCAGGTGTTACATCTTCCATAAGAGAATAGATCCTTCATCTTTTTCAAGTGGTGGTTAAAAGAGGAGCTTGGAACTACTTAGGTATTCCATTATCTACCTCTCCTCTATCACCCTCTGATTTTCAACATCTCACAAAGAAAATAGAAATTAAAATGGCTGGATGGAAATGGAAGGCTCTTTCTTTTGCTGGTAGATCTACTCTTCTACACTTGCTGCTAATATACATTCCACTATATACAATGGCATCCATTCATATTCCTATTTCAGTTATTAATGCTTTGGAAAAGGAATGCCGTGCTTTTTTGTGGGGTTATCCTTCCAATAGATGGGATCTTCATCTACTTGCTTGGAATAAGATCTGTAAGCCTAAAAACAAAGGTAGCCTTGGATTACAAACTTTATGTATTAAGCAGCTGGCTTTAATGGAGAGAATTGCAATTAATCTCATCCTTCATCCAACCTCACTATGGGCTCAATTGGTTTGCTCCAAATATAAGTGTAAAGGCACTTGGGTGGGTTATCACCAACCTCATTGATCTTTTCTTATTTGGAGAAAAATCAGCATCATTGGAGCCGAATTACAGAGAAACCTACAATGGATGATAGGTAGTGACACATCTATTAATGTGTATCAAAATCTTTGGATCTCGAGTATACCCCTATCAAGATCCCCCACCTATGTCAATGTCCAATCAGATTTATCATCCTTTAATGTTGTTGATTTTATAACTCCTCATCGCAAATGGGATGTTCAGGCTCTTGCTACATGTTTCAATGCTGAGATGATTTCTACCATTGAACAAATTCCTATTCCCTTGCATTCATGACCTGATTAGCTTGTTTGGGTTCATAACAATTCTTCAAAGGTAGCTGCTTCGGACATTGCCTCTGTAATCATCATAGATAATCCTGGCCACCAATCTCCCCATTTTCTATGGATTTGGAAGCTCTCAGTTCAAATGAAGATAAAATATTTTATTTGAAAATTGGTGTGGGATTGTTTGCCCTACAAAGTGACTCTTAACAAAAGGGGGATTCTCCCTGATCATATGATTTATTGTGATATTTATGTTAATGTGATTGAAGACCCTGAGCATGTTATTGTGCTTTGTCCCTTCACTAAGCAATGTTGGACTTCTTTTGCTATGGCTTCTGAGCATCATTTTATTCCTTCTTCTTTGCTGGCCTTGGTTGCTTTATTAGCTAATGGCCACATAGAGAAAAGGATTAAAGCAATGATGAGTCATATGGCGTGGTTAGTTTGGAACTTCAGAAATAATAGAATATTTCAATAAATATCTTCCACTCTCGGCCAATTGGTAAGGCAAATGATCTCTTTTTTTATGAGCATCAATGAAGTTTTTGGTCCTACTTCTAAGCTGAAGTCCTGGAGTAGCTCTCATGTGCCAATTTGGCACATTTCTTCTCCATACCCTACTGATTGGCTGCTCTCTCCCTTTGGTAAATTACTTTTAAACTTCGATACTTCTGTGCTACCTGATAAGATTGGGATTGCATTTATTATAAGAGATGGCCATGGTTCGCGACTATTAGCATAAGGTAAGTGTCTTCCTCACCGCTCAGTTCCTCGTGCTGAACTTTTGGCAGCTTGGATGGGTTTAAAAGCAGCAACTCAATATTTTTCAGACAAGGAATTTTTATTAAAAGGTGATTCTCTAACAGTAATTCATTGGATAACTCATCTTGTTTCATGTGAAATTGCTGATCTTCCGATCTTCAAGGATCTAATAGCCCTCAAAAGTAGGCTACCAGCTTGTTCTATCTTTCATATTAGTAGAGAACAAAATGAAGTTGCTGATTGGCTTTCTAAATATGCTTTAATTGGTGCTTTTTGTTTGACCTTGGATGACATAATACCATGTGCCTTGGTTCAGATTTTGCAGAATGACATGTTTTACAATGCTCATTTCATTTTGTAAGCCATCAAACATGCTTTCTATTACCTATCATCAGTTATACAGGTATGTGGTTTTTCAAAACAAGGTTCGGATCTTCGTCCCAAATGATGTGTATACTGATGGGGGAGCAGGCTCACTACTTATACAGCTCGCCTTTGCCTTCAGTTTGCTATGAGCTTTCAATCCCATATAATGGTTCACCAGTAAATGTGGCTGATGGGATTAGTGCTTTTCTGGTTGACTATCAGTACAGTTTTAGCTTATGCAGCATACAAAAAATATATAGCTGTTTTCAGGGATTTTGCTGGTATCATTTTATCCCACATGAGGTGCTTTTACCACTATTTACTGATGGGAATAGGCAGATAATACACATAACTTATATAGTTATCTTCACAAGATTAGCTCATTACTTGTATAGCTCGTCTTTGCCTTCAGATCGCTATGAGCCTTCAATCCCACATTATGCTTCACAAGTAAAAGTGGCTGATGGGATTACTGTCTTTCTGGTTGACTATCGAAACAGTTTTATCTTATGTTCCATACAAAAAATATATAGCTGTTCCCAGGGATTTTGCTGGTATTATTTTATCCCACATGATGTGCTTTTACAATTAGATACTGATGGGAATGGGCAGGTAGTACATAGAACTCATACAGTTACTCTCACAAGATCACTTATTCTGCTTATGACAATCATCACTCTGATAGACTTCTGCTTCACTTTGATGCAATTTATGCATTGCATCCTGGGCTCAGCTTCATGTTAACAATACATTCAAATTCATTTCAGATGGCTCCTTTTTCAGCTTTTTCTTTTGATAAGAAGGTGGACCATATTGGAATCAACTTGCTTGCTCTTCTGGACCCATGTTTTAAATCATGTGCTATTGATCTTTAAACAGGTGGGCTTTCAGAATCATGCAACCAGTAATATACAGGGAGCGGTGCCTTTTGATTACGTCCTTAAATTCGTTTTTGGAGACTGTCTTCTGCTCATATTTTCATACAGGAATTTTTGGACTATTTCTATCTTTAATTTCTTGAGTTGTGAAGTGTCCAATCTTACATGTATTATATCAAATATTTCCATACTTGTTGTTACTTATTAGTAGGCCTACTTTTTGTTCGCTTTATGTGTTTTGGGTACTTATTGGTAGGTCTGCTGTTGTTTTGTATTACTTACTGTAATGTACAGGCTATATAAATGAAGATTATATTCCTCACCCAAAAAAAAAAAAAAAAAATCAATTACCACAAACACAATATGATTTAGGTTATTTTGGAGCAAAAAAAGTCAGTAAAGGATATCTCCTATGGAACTTTACATGTTCATCTTTTATCGGAAAAATTTTTAAAAAAATTATTTTGTTGTACATATTATTTATGATGTTACCATGTAGGACATTCACTGCTACTCTTCATGCTAGAAGAGTAGTTCTTAACCCAGCATGTAACAATGGTCCTACCACATATAATGCACTCATCATATGATTACAAAAAAGAAAACGAAGGAGCTGCTCGCTTAATGTTTCATCCATCATTATGCAACTAGAAAGCTTATACAAATGCTAATGAATGAAGTGGGCCTACTCAAGAAAAGAAAATTAATTAAAAGGAGTTTTTACAGGTACATGATATATAGATAGACATGTCAACGAATTTTTGATTCATTGACTATGAAAACCACCAAGGCCTTGTGGACATGATATCAGCCAGATGTTGGTGATACTATTAATGACACACCTTGCCCTTGCAGTTCCACCTGCATGCTCTCCAATGAGGGAGGCTTCAACCCGAGAGGTAACGGCAACCATGGCTTTGCTAAAACATCTCCAATAGCTGCATCAATGTCTGTTTGACTGGAACAAATGATGAAGATCAAAGAGATAAGTTTATAATTTAGTACAATGAACGGTGATTGTATTTATTTATTTCATGCAATATAATGTACCTATTGACATTATATTGTTTTAGCACCTTTCTATTGTTCTAGCAAACATGCTATCCAATTAAAGACTCAGCATGATTCTTCCTGTTTGTGAATTAGCTGTTCATTTCTAGTTTCTACAATTTCTGAATGAATGCATGTACTTTCTTATATTTGGCATCCTCCTTTTTTTTTTTCTTTTTGTGCTTCCACTTTTTTTGTCTTAAGTTAGATTGACAAATGCTTCAGCTAAGGTAAAAGTTAATACTTTCTTTATTGGGTTTCTTAATGTAACCCTAGCTTTTCCATTATTCTATCAATATTTTTATTTCCAATAACTTAAATTCGTGTTTGGTGCATGAACAAAACACAACTCATAAAAACTGACTTGAATGGCATTCACCCACATAAATCAGTTGTACTTTTATTGCTTAGCCCGGCTTTCTTTTCCTCCAGAGCTTTCTTTAAATAAGGCCCACACCTTTGGACTTTTTTTATCTTGTTTTTTTTAATTATGTTACCATGGTTTTCGTTTACAAAATCATGCAACTAGCCCAAGGTGAGGTGCCTCCATGCATGGTCCACATTGGTGGGGAACGAGAATCAGAATCGGATGGACAATTGGTATGAAAATCAAAGTGCAATAGAAGTCATCCAATTTGGTTTGATGACTATGTGATGTAAAGTCATCAACAGACTTTAGTTTAGTTTAGTCTAATAGTTTAATCCCATATGAGATAAACAGACTTTTAGTATTCTTTTGTTTTAGTATAAAGGACATATTTAGTTCCACATCTATTATTCTGTTTTTTATTTTTTTCAGTTTGTTATATAAGAATGGTCTAGATCTTAAATAAAGATTATACTTTGATAAGTTAATAAAAACTTATGCTTGGCCGTCGGATGTTGGTGTCCAATTTTCTCCTATGCACAAGCGTCGATGTGGTGTGAGACCACCATCGGAGCGAGTTCAGTAACTTTATTATTTTCTCTCTCTTATCCTCATCCTTTTATTAATTTACTTATTCCCAGAATCCCAAAACTTATATAATCCGTACCAACCATCCTCTACAGCCTACTCTCTTCATCCCATACTCATTAGCCATCAATACCTATTCCCGCTTCCTTCACCATTAATATCCAAATCAAATCATTTAAGCCTCGTTAAGCATGTGATTGCTATTGATTTCTTAGTTATTTTAAAGTACTTACGAACTGGTTATCTTTGCAACAATACTAATAGGTCCTAATTATAGATCGTGTAAATATCATTGCTGTGTCATTCAACTGAATAATTGGAACCTAGTTTGAAATCTGTATATTTTTGCTATTATTGTTTATTATTAGTCAATTCTTATTTTAGCTACATTTTGTATGCCCATATAGCCAATTGCATAATTTTTTTTTAAAAAAAAGAAATAGTTATCACCCTTCATTGCTTGTTTATTCTACCATATAGTTGCATTATTAGTTTACATTTCATTACATTTAGGATCATCCTATTAGGTCGTCTGCCATCAGTTTGGTATCAGAGCGTAGGTTATAGGACATCATGTCAACCCATTCAGGATGATCTTATCAAGGTCATATGACCAACCGTGATGAACTGTTATGGCAAATTCATGGTTAACTGAGGACCTTAGCCCTTGATGTCCAAGATGTCAAACACCGTGTCCACCGCTTAGAACAAACTTATTTGCTTAGAAATCCAAACCTTCAAATTAACCAACATGAGGAACAAAATAATAAGGAAAACAATAACACCAACAACTTTGAAACAAATGAACATGACGTTCACAATCCCCCACTTGCACATGATGATAGGATAGAGCCAGATAGAGCCTCATGAGATGATCATGAACTACATTCGAATATTGAACACAATATGCTAGGGCACACACACCACAGAATATATACCAAGCCCGACAGGATTTTATAAATCATGTTAAGGATGACATCACACGTAGGATTAAGTTGGAAGCCCCTAGTTATAATGGTAGATTAGATCTGAAAGTCTTTCTAGATTGGCTAAATGACATGGATCAGTATTTTAACTAATATGATGTTTGACAGTCGTTGGATTTGATTTGCCAAAAATGAAGTTGATAGATCAAGCCAAATAGCATTGGATTCATGTCGAACGGTAGTTTCAAAGACAAAGTTTAGAGCCCATTATGTATTGGGATGAGATGAAAGAAAAGTTGAAAGAAAAATATCTTCCAGTGTCATATCGCACTCATCTTTTGGATCAACTTCAAACCTTGCACCAAGGTAGTATGTCTGTCTTTGAATACATAAGCAAATCTGATGAACTGATCGATGATCTGGTGCGATGTAGTTGAGGATCTTCAAAAGACCATCTCTAAGTTTCGAACATGTTTTAGAACAAAAATCCAACACCGGTTGATACCCTATGTCATAGATAGTCTAGAGCAAGCTTTTCAGTTGGCCCTAGATTATGAGAGGTACCTTAAGTTGTCCATGTCTAAAAAATTGTCTTTCCAAGCCAGAGAGTCGATGTCTAGAAAATTCGTTGAGAGTGATAGGTTAACTAAGGTGTCTAATAAAGTCCCTACTGCATCTAAGGTCAGCAGCTCTTCTATTCGGTAATCCCAAAACACTAAAGGAAAGCAAGTAGCTAGTGAACCATCTAATCATGAAAGCAACAATGTTCATTGCTATAATTGCCATAAGTCTGATCATTATGCACATGAATGTCCCTCTAGGAACCTAATGATCCAAAATGAGAATGATGAGGATGATGGAGAAATAGAAGAACCACATCCTATATATGTTGGGAGTATCTAGTGATGTGGATGAAGAATTTGATGATGAGGAAGCACCCCTTTATGTGATGAGGTGTGTTCTCATAACACCAAAATCTGAGGATGATTGAAGACGAACATATATTTTTCATACGTACATTCGGTGTGGAGAAAAAGATTGTAAATAATAATTGATGGAGATAGTTGCATGGATGTATTTTCCACAAATACTTTAGAGAGAATGAAATTGAAACCAGAATCTCATCCTAATCCCTATAAGGTAGCCTGGGTGGATAAAACCACACTGCCTGTTAAACAATATTGTTTGGTTTCGATCCAATTTGCCTCATATAAGAATCAAATTTGATGTGATTTGCTTCCTATGAATGTAGCTCATACTTTATTAAGAAGACCACGATTGTATGATATGAATGTCACTCACTTTGGAAGGACCAACACTTATGTCTTCAAGTACAATAGTCGAAAGATAGTATTAAATCCTTTTAAATTTGAGACAGTCATACAACAGTCAGCCAAAAAATCCAAACATGAGGTTGAAGCTACTAAACCCTTACATGTGCTAAACGAAATAATTTGAGCACGAGAGCAAAAAATAAGAAATTGTTTATACTCTAGTAGCTGAGCAAGTGTCTCCACCCATAGGTGATGTTCAGTCTGTCTTACCTTTTGAAGTAAACCAAGTATTTTCTCACCTTCAAGATCTTGTACTAGAGGAATTATTTGATGAACTTCTACCTGTAAGGGATATATAATATGCCATTGATTTAGTTCTAAGATCATCTTTACCAAATTTGCCACACTCGATGAATCCTAAGAAACATGCTGAGTTGAAGCATCAAGTTGATGAACTTTTACGTAAGAATTTCATTAGAGAGGGTCTAAGCCCATGTGTCATCCCTACCTTACTACACCTAAGAAAGATGGTAGTTGGAGGATGTGTTGATAGTCAAGTGATCAATAAGATTACAATCAAATATAGAATTTTTATCTCTAAGCTTAATGACATATTGGATATCATGTCAGGATCTAAATATTTCACAAAAATTGATCTTAGGAGTGGTTACCATCAGATCCAAATTTGACCTGATGATGAATGAAAAATAGCTTTTAAGACTAAGGATGGTTTGTATGAGTGGTTAGTCATGCCCTTTGATCTTAGTAATATACCTAGTATCTTCATGTGGGTTATGAATCGAGTCTTTCATCCTTTCATAGGTCATTTTCTAGTAGTCTATTTTGATGATATTCTAATTTATAGAGGTTTTTGGAGTTTTTCATTAGGAGAAACTCTATATCAACTTAAAAAAATATTCCTTCCTACAATTTCAAGTCATATTCCTTAGTTTTGTTGTCTCATCAGAGGGAGTTGCAGTGGATCCTAATAAGGTCAAAGCTATTAAAGAGTGGCCAGGACTTAAGAACATTCATGAGATTAGAAGTTTTCATGGTCTAGCTACTTTTTATAGAAGTTTCATTAAGAAATTTAGTACCATTATGGCTCCGATCATAAATTGCATGAAAAAAGAGGAGTTTAAATGGTTAAAAACTACAGTCAAAGCATTTTTTGAGATCAAAGAGAAAATGATATAAATGCTCGTATTATGATTACCTGATTTTTTTAAGATCTTTGAAGTTTCTTATGATGACTCAGGTGTAGATATAGATGGTGTGTTGAGTCAAGAAGGTCATCTCATGGCCTACTTCAGTGAGAAATTGAATGAGGCCAAATAAAAATATTCTACCTATGATAAAGAGCTTTACACTATTGTCCAACCCCTTAGGCATTGGAGGCACTACCTTCTTCCTTTGAAGTTTATTTTGTATTCTGACCATCAAACTCTTAAGTATTTGAATTCTCAAAAGAAATTAGGCACCCGACATATCAAGTGGGTAGAGTTCCTATAAGGGTACACCTTGGACTGCTTGTTCGTACGTCAGAGACAGTAGCAAATTTTTGTTCTTAAGCACTGTGCTAATATTGAGAACAAAGCAGCTGATGCACTTAGCAGAGTTGTAGGCATTTTATATTTTATTGAGATCATTGTGGTTGGTTTTGAGTGCATTAATGATGAATATGATGAATGTAAAGATTTTGGTGAAGTATATAGTGCATTGATGAATAATCAGATCATAAGCAACATAAACTTTGTCATTCATGATGGTTATTTATTTAAGAGCACTAGATTGTGTATTCCAACCTCATTTTTTAGAGATTTTGTTATTTGAGAGTTATATGCTGGTGGAGTTGCTGTTCATTTTGGTCGGGATAAGACAATTGCTATAGTTAAGGAGAAATTTTATTGGCCTAGTCTGAAGAGAGATGTTGCATGCATTGTGACTCAGTGTTGAACTTGTCAATTAGCAAAAGACAGTAAAAAGAACACAGATTTGTACCTATCTTTATCAGTTCTCCATGCCCCATGGCAAGATCTAAGTATGGATTTTATCCTAGGACTATCCCACATACTTAGAAAATATGACTCTATTTTTGTGGTTATGGATCGATTTTCAAAAATATCTCATTTCATTCCTTGTACTAAGTCTGACGATGCCATCCATATAGCCAAACTATTCTTTAAGGAGGTCTTTAAACCGCATGGTTTGCCTAAACCATTGTTTCAGATAGCGATACCAAATTTGCTAGTTATTTTTGGAGAATCTTGTAGAGAATGACCAACATTAAACTCATGTTTTTCCTTGCTTTCTATCCTCAATCTGATGGTCAAACTGAAGTGGTTAATAGAAGCTTAGAAAACCTACTGTTGCGGCCAATCCCCTCGTCGCCTGATCGCCGGGAACGAGCGCCTGCAAAAAAGGAAGTCCACACTGACCGGAGGCGGCTCCGGCGGGGACCCTCCGACGGTCAAGTCAGAGAGGTGACTGGGCAACAGTGAAATGAAGACAGAGAGCTCAAACGAGAGAGAAAGAGAAAGAGAGAGAGGGGGAGCAGGCCTGTGGTTTTCCGGTCCCTCTGCACTGTTGCTTTCCCCGATATTTATAGTGGGGCATGGTATGGCGCCGTCATTAATGACGCGGACAATTGAGGAATTGTCAACTCATTGTAGACTGTCAGAGTCACCGTGAAAGCGTCATATCACCGCGGGGCTGTCAAATCGCTAGGGTTGACAATGCCCCAAGCGGGATAATGCCCTTAGGTGGCAGTGCCGCATATTGACAGGCTCTGGCGGCTGTACGGTGATCGGAGGAGTCGACCGATCCTAGGTCGGTGGCCATCTGTGTGGCGTCGGATGGAGATTCGGACCCCTTTGACGGTCAGCCGGGTATGTTGCGAGAGTCGGCCATCAGACTCCCCGGTTCAGTCGGCCCGGAGAGTGGAAACCCGACCGACATATCCACGGACGGAAGAGGGCCGTTAATCGATCGACCGGTCGGTCGGTCCCTCCGGCAGTCGGTCGGTCGGTCGGTCGGTCCCTCCGCCAGTCGGTCGGTCGGACGGTCCCTCCGCCAGTCGGTCGATCGGTCCCTCCGACAGTCGGTCGGTCGGTCGGTCGGTCCCTCCGCCAGTCGGTCGGTAGGACGGTTGGTCGTAAGTTGGGCCGAGCGGGGTCGGTCGGTATTCCCCAATAGTTGCCTCCCTCCACTCCTGAATCGGATGGTGCGCTGACCGATGCCTCAGTTTGGACAGCAACGCCGGGCGAAAAGGAGTGGATTTGTCGTATGCCACATTCCGACCGTACCACGAGTTGATACGATGTCAGGCGTCTCATGAATGCCGAGTGATTCGCTGACATCAGATGTTACGTCGGTGTCAGACGTCCCGTCTTGTCGTCGTCAGATGTTATGTCGGTGTCAGACGTCCCGGACGATTTGGTGTCAGGCGATCGGGCGTCCGACGCCTCTTGGGGAACGCGAATAGCCGCCCAGCGTCGATTCTGGGAGTGCGAGGCACTGTCAGGCATCCCATCAGGAACGCAAATCATCGGGGGCGATTTAATTCGGGACCGTGACCCCTTCCGCCACGTGTTGGAGGTGGTTGGGCCGGCGCCTCTCGCATTAAATGAAGGTGGTGCGGCCATCCCTGGGATGTGCACGCCGAATCGTCGGGCCAAAGGGAGGGCCCGGAGGTCGCCACGTGTCGCACATCCGGGAGACGTTGGTTGGCACGGGGGCATCTCGACCGTCGAACGGCCCTATATATATAGGACCATCTGCGCCCGGAGCCCCACCCTGAATCAATTTGCTGCAGAGACTCTGCCCGAGTACTCCCTCCATCGTCGCCGGCAGTCGTCCCCCCTTTCACTTTCTAAAGGGTCAGTTTCGGGTTCGTGATCTTTCTCCCCTTCCTTCTTCTTCTTTCTCTTCTTCTTCTCCTTCTCCTTCTCCTTCTTCCTCTTCTTCTTCTCCTTCTCCTTCTCCTTCTTCTTTTTCCTCTTCTTTTTTCTCGGCCTCGCCTCTCCTTCGGTTCTGGTGCGATGGTCGGAAATCCATCTCGGGGGGCTCGGTCGGGAAATCCGACCGATGACCTTCGGTCGACTCCGAAAGTTGAGGTTTTCTCGCTTTCGGGGCCGAACGTTGATCGGCTTCGGGATCAGTATTGCATCCCGAAGCAGTTTCAACTTTCCGCCCCAGGGGCCGGCGGTCGGGTTAACGACCCTCCGCCGGGCCAATTGGCGCTGTACGTCGAAGATCTCCGTGCGGGTCTTCGGCTTCCGATTCCAGAGTTCGTCCGAAATCTGCTGGATTATTACGGACTTTGTCCGGCGCAACTGGCGCCGAACTCCGTCCGACTAATAATCAGCTTCGCTCTGTTGTGTCAGCTTCTGCCGACCAACCCTCGCATCTCGCTCTTCCGGGCATTTTTTGTGCTCCGACCCCACCCTAAGGCTCGAGGGTGGTGGCTCTTCAACCCCCGGAAGGGTCTTTCCTTCATTACTGGTCTTCCCTCGTCCATCCACGGGTGGAAGAACCAGTTTTTCTTCATCTCATCTTCTTCTCCCTGGGGCTTCCCTTCCCACTGGGGCGTGCCCCGAACCGAAGCAAACGACAACAGCCGGGTGGAGGTGGACGATCGGGAGGACTTCCATCGACTCAAAGACATGTCGGTTCCGAAGCAGAGGGAGCTTGTTACCGAACAAGCTCTCTATGACGCTGGCCTGAGCTTGTTCCCCCGACTAGGTATCGCCCGATCCCCCGGTCCTTTTTTCATTCGGCCCTTATTCCGGTTCTTAGATTAACATTTCTGTCGGTATCGCAGGGACACCTCCGAGGATGCGGCCGACCGACGTCGAGATCCGGCAGTACGCAGCGAGGAAGAGGCCGGCATCGGGGGCAGGACCTTTGCGTCCATCGAAGAAGCCCACTCCAGCGGCGTCGATCGTCGAAGCATCAGCGACCGACCAGTCGGAGCCGGTAATAGCGCTCGCGGCTCCGGCAGCGCAACCGGAGGAGAGGCCGGCGGAGGAAGCGGCCGAAGGGACATCGGCGGCCTCGCCGGTAGGTGTGGCGCCGGATGACGTTCGGGAAACCGAACACCATCCGACGGCGTTTGCGGCCGCAACGGGGGGCGCCGGTTCAAACTCGAGCATCCCCTCCCTGCCAGTTCCGTCGGTCGGGGCGGCCGATAGGGGGAAAGCCCCGATGGACCCTGCGGACGACATGAGGTCGGGGAGTCGCACCGTGCCGCCCAGCGCACAGTTCTCCGAAGGAGCGTCGGCGCTGGCTGACCACAACCTGGCCAGGAGGTTGTGCCAGGGGATCCTCCTTCCAGCCGACGTGGAGGCGCTCAGGTCTCGGCAGGTAACCGAGATGTTATCTTCATTCTACCCGACCATGGTCTAGGTAAGCTCCGTTTCACCTCCTTTTTCCTTAATATTTTTAGTTACTTTATTTTCCTAACGAAACGCTTGCGTCGGCAGCTGATCTACACCATGTCGGAACTCGAAGCCGGATACTGGAGGTTCGAGAACGTCCGAGCGGCTTAGAAAGAAAGGGCGGCGGCGGTCGAAGCCGACCGGGCAATGCTGGTCGACCTCCTGAAGCAGTCGACCGACCGGGAGGCAAAGTTGGTGGATGAAGTCTCCCACCTTGGGTCCGAGCTAAGGTCGGCCAGGAAAAAAGCCAAACGCAAGGGTCGGACCGTGCACCGTCTACGGCGCGAGCGTGACGGCGTCGTCGCCAAACTCGAAGGTGAGCGCGAGCAGCTCCGGGTCAGCCTGGAGAAGTTCGCCAAAGCTGAGGAGGATCTGTCAATCGCCCAGGCCGACACCGACATATCAAAGGCAGAGGCAGAGTCAGCAAAGGACTCTCTCAGTCGGGCGGAAGAGGAAGCGAGGTCGGCGAAGGAGTCGACAAGTCGGGCGGTGGACGACTTCCACGCCACCGACCAGTACCGGGAGGAAATGTTAGAGTCTGGCTTCGCGTCGTACCGGGTGGGGTACGAGGACGGTCGGGATGCGGTCCAAGCCTTGTACCCAGAGCTGGACCTCAGCAGTATCGTCCCGCCGGGGGCCGGCGACCAAGTCACTGAAGAGATGGCCGACCCGTCATCGGGAGGCATCGCCGTGGCGGGGGAGGCCGTCCAGGGACAAGTGGCCGAAGGAGAGACGGCTGCGACTCCTGTCCCGGCGCCGACTGTCAGCCCCCCGCCGATCGACGATCCTGCTTCGGCCGTCGACCCAGCACCGATCATGGTGGATACGCCGGTCATCCCCGATCTTCCGTCGGTCGAGGAGATCGACTCGGAGGGATGACCGCGGCCTCGTTGGCTTTTATCTTTTTCATTTTTCTTCTTAGAACAATTATAACTGGGGCTTCGGCCCAAGTTTGTAAGCTCCTTTTGACCTTGAATGAAATCAGTCGTAGGCTTAAACTTTTTCCCTCTGTCTATTTTTCTTTCTTTCATGAGTTGTAGAATGCATCCGAACACGTGAGTTGTTAACCTATATAGGTTGGTTAGGACGTTCGGCAACTCATGCCGCCACGAAGGTGGACCAAGTCCCGACTTAGGATCGGCCTTTGACAGTCGAAGTAGTAAGTTGGGAGTCCTTCCTCCGGCCGTGAGTCGGCGCGTTCGTCGAGTCGGAAGCCGACAGACCGCTGGATAAAGGTTCGACTGTCGGGCCTCTTCCGACGCGTTCGATCGAATGTCGTCCGACGCATTTTAGTCGGCGAAACGTCGATAAGTCGGATCCCGATACCCTCGTGTCGGGTATCCATACTTCGCCTCATGATATACGGTGGTAAGTCGAATATCTTCCAGCCGGCCGTAGCTCGGTTGGTGAATCATGAATGTGACTGAGGTCGCATCGTTCGATAGACGGTGGCAAGCCGAATATCCTTCGACCGGCCGTAGCTCGGTCAGAAGTCGCGACGGCGGTCGCGTAGGCATTCCGCCTTTCTCTAGTCGGGGCTCAATCGGTATGTTAGCCGATAGACTGGCCCGAAAGTCCGACCGTAGAAGGATTGTCAACTCCCGCCAATACAAATATATTGGTCCTCGTAAGAGTCCGATATGTCGTCGACTATGGAGCCGTCGGTTTCGCACGGATACCAAGTCCGAGTTGGCACGTCGGTGCTCGACCTTGGTGAGCGCCGATCGTCAGTCGAAGAGTTAAACTCTGAGATTTCAAACTGGATTTGTATTCCGACGGGACAAGTACAGAGCTCATTGGTAATACAACTTCAGGTTGTCAGCGTTCCATGTTCGGGGAATGGGTTTCCCTTCCAAAGTCTCCAGTCGGTAGGCTCTCAGACCATAGGTGTCTGCTACCGTGTAGGGCCCTTCCCAGTTCGGAGCCAGCTTCCTTTGGTCCAGGGGCTTCGAGACCTCTGCCTTTCTCAGGACTAAGTCACCAGGCCTGAAAAGCTTTGGTCTGACCTTGGCGTTGTAGTACCGGGCTACCCTCTGTCGGTAAGAAGCCATGCGAAGTTGAGCCTCGTTTCGCAGTTCAGGGAGGAGGTCTAGGTCGGCCCTCCGACAATCAGAGTTGTCTGGCTCTTGATACTGCTCGACCCTTGTAGACGGCAGTCCAATCTCGAGTGGAATCATTGCCTCCGTTCCATAGGCCAAGCTGAAAAGCGACTCCCCGGTTGGAATGCGGGGGGTCGTTCGGTAAGCCCACAGAACGGAGCCTAGCTCGTCGACCTAGAGGCCTTTGGCTTCATTTAGTCGGGTTTTGAGTCCATGGAGTAAGGTCCGGTTGGTCACCTCGACTTCGCCGTTGGACTGTGGATGTCCGACCGAAGTCAGTCGGTGCGTGATGTGAAACCTTGCGTAGAAATCCCTGAAGTCTTGGTTGTCGAATTGCCGCCCATTATCGGTGATGATAGTATGCAGCAATCCAAACCTGAAGATGATGGATTTTTGGACAAAGTCCTCCATCTTTCGCTCGGTAATCTGCGCCAGGGGTTCGGCCTCCACCCACTTGGTGAAGTAGTCGATGGCGACAACTATGAACTTTCTCTGACCCGACGCTGGAGGGAAATGATCGAGAATGTCGACCCCCCACTGAGTGAAGGGCCATGGAGCAATAATAGGAGCGATTTGGCTGGCCGATCGGTGCTGTACGTTAGCGTACTTCTGGCAGGGTTCGCACCTCCGGACCAAATCAGCCGCGTCCTTCCTCATGGTGGGCCAGTAGTAACCCTGTCGCAGGACCTTATAGGCTAGAGACTTGCCCCCCAAGTGATTCCCGCAGATCCCTTCGTGCACTTCTCGGAGAGCATAGTCTGCGTCGGTTGATCCCAAGCACCTAAGCAAGGGAAGGGAGAACGACCTTTCGTATAGTCGGCCATCCATGATCACATATTGGGAGGCCGACCATCGGAGCCGCTTGGCCTCCATGGGATCTTCAGGACTGATTCCGTCAGTCAGGAACCGAACAATCGGATCCATCCAGCTTGGTTCAGCAGCCAGTTGTAGTATTTCTTCGACCCGGTCAATACTCGACTGCTCGAGGTTCTCCACGAACGTCCGACCCAAAGAGTCGAAAGTCGAAGTCGCCAGTCTGGAGAGTGCATCGGCACGGGCATTCTCCGACCTCAGGATGTGAAAAATTTCAAAATACCTGAGGCGCGCTACGAGGTCCTTCACTTTTTGAAGGTATTTGGCCATGGTCGGATCTCGTGCCTCGAATTCGCCTTTGACCTGTCCCACGATCAGCTGAGAATCGGAGAAGGCCCGGAGGCTGTCGACGCCCAGTTCCCTCGCCATCCTCAAGCCGGCGAGGAGCACCTCGTACTCGGCTTGATTATTGGAGGCCTTGAAGTCGAATCGGAGGGCGTACTTGGTGACTATCCCATCCGAATTCGTGAGCAGGAACCCAGCCCCACTCCCTTGAGCGTTTGAAGCTCCGTCGATGTGCAATACCCAGGTGGGGACCGGGTCTGGCTCGGAGACCACATCTCATCCAGGGTCTGCAGCTCCCGACCCTTGGTCGGTGGTCGGGCATTCGGCGATGAAGTCGGCCAGGACCTGAGCTTTCAAGGCAGGCCACGGTCGGTACTGTATGTCGAACTCGCTGAGCTTCATCGCCCACTTTGCCAGTCATCCCGATGTGTCCGATCGGCGCAATATTACCCTCAGGGGCTGATTGGTGAGAACCACTATGGCATGAGCCTGGAAGTATGGGCGGAGTCGTTGTGCGGAGACGGTCAAGGCGAAAATCATTTTTTCCGTCTCCGAATATCGGGCTTCGGCACCGCGGAGCACTTTGCTGGTATAGTAGATAGGCTGATGGGTTTGGCTCTCGTTTTCTCGGACAAGCACTGAACTGACCGCCTCAGAGGATGTGGCCAAATAGAGATACAAGGTCTCCCCGATCTGCGGCTTTATGAGCAGCGGCGGGGAAGCCAAGTACTTCTTCAGATCTTCGAAGGCCCGTCGGCACTCATCCGACCAAGAAAAACCATTCGCCTGCCTCAGAGTTTTGAAAAATGGGAGGCACCTTTCGGCTGATCGAAAAATGAACCGACTGAGCGCGATGATTTTTTCGTTCAGCTGTTGGACCTCCTTCTTGGTGTTCGGATGACGCATGTCGATGATCGCCTTTATTTTCTCAGGGTTGGCCTCGATCTCTCATTGCGAGATGAGGAATCCGAGGAACTTCCCCGAAATTACCCCGAAGGCGCACTTGGTCGGGTTCAGCTTCATCCGGTGTCATCGTAGAGTGCGGAAAGCCTCTTCAAGATCCCGGACATGATCCCGAATCTGCGCACTCTTCACCAGCATATCGTCGACGTATACTTCCATGTTGCGTCCGATCTGGTCTTTGAAGACCCTGTTGATGAGTCGTTGGTAAGTGGCGCCAGCATTTTTCAGCCCGAAGGGCATTACTCGGTAGCAGTAGAGACCCTTGGGAGTCACGAAGGCAGTGTGCTCCTTGTCTTCAAGTGCCATCCGGATCTGATTGTACCCGACGAAGGCATCCATGAAGCTGAGTAGTCGAAATCCGGACGTCGCATCCACCAGCTGGTCGATCTTTGGAAGTGGAAAGCTATCTTTTGGGCAGGCTCGGTTCAGGTCGGTATAGTCGATGCAAATCCTCCACTTTTCGTTGGCTTTTTTGACCATGACAACATTGGCGAGCCAATCGGGATACGTAGATTCCCTGATGAAGCCCGCCTCGAGCAGCTTATCCACTTCTTCGTCGATGGCCCTCTGTCTCTCTGGAGCGAAGGACCTTTTCTTCTGCCTCACCGGCCTCATCGTCGGATCGATGTTGAGTCGGTGGGTTATTGTCTCTGTGGGGATGCCCGACATATCCACTGTCGATCAAGCAAATATGTCGGCATTGGCCGTCAGCAGCTCCGTCAATCATCGTCGTTCGGGGTCGGGCAGTTGAGACCCGATCTATACCTTCCAGTCAGGGTTTTCCGCTATCGGGATCGACACGAGCTGTTCGGCCGGCGAGCCCCGTTCCTCCTCCTCCCGTTGGTCCAGTTTGTCGATCGTCAGGGAGCCCCTCAACTCGTCGCTTTGAGCGGAGATCTGGAAGCATCGGCGAGCGAGCTGTTGGTCTCCACGTATCTTTCCGACTCCATTTCTGATTGGAAACCGAACTAGGAGATGGTACGTCGACACGATCGTCTTGAGGGCGTTAAGTCCGGGTCGTCCAAGTATGGCATTGTAGGCCGAAGGTACTTGGACAACCGCGAAAGTTAAGTGGACCGTGCTTTGTCGTGGTTCGGTGCCGGCCGTCAGAGGTAGGGTAATTTCTCCTTCCGTCGTGACGGCATCCCCGGCAAAGCCTATCAAGGGCGTGGAGACCCTCTTAAGTCGATCGATTGATAGTTGCATCCGGGAGAAGGTCGAGTAAAACAAAATATTTGTTGAACTTCCATTATCTACAAAAATTTTTTTTACATCATAGTTTGCTATTGTTGCCGAAACAACAACAGCGTCGTCGTGGGGAGTTTGGATGCCCCGAACATCCTCTTCTGTAAAAGTGATTACGTCGTCCGAGCGTAGTTTTTTCGTCGGCTCCCCTCCCACAGATGTCCCCGGGCTCAGTCGCTTGGAAATCATAATGATGACCCCGGCCGTCGGCTGATTAGTCATCGCTTCTTCAGTCGGCTGGGGTCGTCGGTCGGCCACAGGTTGAGTCGGCGGGTTTCTCCTAAATTTACCGAGATACCCCCGACGGATGAGAGCTTCGATCTCATCCTTAAGCTGGATGCATTGCTCGGTATTGTGGCCGTGGCCCCGGTGGAATCGACAGTACTTCCGTCGGTCGAGGCCTTTTGCCTTCAGAGGCGGAGGCCGTCGCAGGTATTCTTTTCCCTCGATCTCCATCAAAATCTGTGCACGGGGGGCAGAGAGAGGAGTGTAGGAATCATACCTGGGGTGTGTCGGCCTTGGAGTCTGCCGATGGGGCGACTTTTGGTTCCGTCGCGGTGTCAAGACCCGACCATCGGTCGGGGGCCTGCTGGGTGCAGCGGGTTCCCGACCCTTCCTCCGCTTCTCCTTCGGGCCTCTGGGTTCGGTCAAGCATCGGTCGGAAGCTCCTTCATCCGCACGCATGTACTTGTATGCGCGCTCCAACAGCTCGGCGTACGTCCGAGGGAGGGTCTTGTCCAGGGAGTAGGTGAATCGGAACGCCCTCAGCCTCCGTTTCATGGTTGAGATAGCCATGTCTTCGTTGAGGTCCCAGACCTCAAGCGTGGCCGTATTGAATCGCGCCACGAAGTGCCGGAGCGTCTCGTTTTCTCCCTGTTTGAGGGAGAAAAGGCTGTCCGACGTTCGCGGTGGCTTCCTGCTGGTGCTGAAGTGAGCCACGAAAGAGTGCTCGAGCTGCCCGAAGGAGTGGATACTCCCCGATCGAAGATCGGAGTACCAGGCCCTGGCAGCCTTGCGGAGTGTGGTGGGGAAGCCGATGCAAAAGAGAGCGTCGGTTGCCCCCTGAATCGTCATGAGAGCTTTATAGCTCTCCAGGTGGTCGATTGGGTCGGTGGAGCCGTCGTATGCCTCCACGTGCGGCATCTTGAACCGACTGGAGATCGGTTCGTCGAGAATGAGTCGGGAGAGAGGTTGGGCAGTCTGAAAGTCAATGTCGTTCGAGGACTTCTGCCCATCGACCTGCAACTGCGCAAGCCGACGGTCGATCTCTTCGAACCTGCGCTCGTAGTCGTCCGCCCGTCGGTGCTTGGAGACCCCAGGAGTGGAGTCTCTGGAAGATTTCGAGAGGGAGGCGGACGGCGTTCGCGGTCGCTTCTCCTTCCTCGCCCGTTCCAGTAGGGAGGGAGAGAGCTGCTGGGACTGTCGGGCATCGCGCCGTGGCCGTCCCTCCTCCTCTCCGTGGGAGCGCTGTTGCAGGTGCTCGCGCGGAGGGGACGAGGATCGGCGCGGTCGTCGGCGGCTGCTCCTTGAGGGCATCGGACGGGCCGTCGGTTGTTGCTGGAGGCTCTTGACCGCGTCCGTCAGCACGGTCATCTGCCGTACGATGGCCGCGATCTGCGCCTCCGTGGTCACGTCGGGTGCGGAGAGCTGGGCTCCACCGCTGAGGGTGGCGGGGAGGCCTCTTCCCGACGGGAAGAGCGCCTCGTCGACCCGGTGACCCTCGATCGTTGGGCTCTTGTCTTTGTCATCAGTATCTTCTGCTTGAGAAGGCCTGGTGCCGTGCCTGTCCCCTACCTGGTGCGCCAATCTGTTGCGGCCAATCCCCTCGTCGCCTGATCGTCGGGAACGAGCGCCTGCAAAAAAGGAAGTCCACACTGACCGGAGGTGGCTCCGGCGGGAACCCTCCGACGGTCAAGTCAGAGAGGTGACTGGGCAACAGTGAAATGAAGACAGAGAGCTCAAACGAGAGAGAAAGAGAAAGAGAGAGAGGGGGAGCAGGCCTGTGGTTTTTCGGTCCCTCTACACTGTTGCTTTTCCCGATATTTATAGTGGGGCGCGGTATGGCGCCGTCATTAATGGCGCGGACAATTGAGGAATTATCAACTCATTGTAGACTGTCAGAGTCACCGTGAAAGCGTCATATCGCCGCGGGGCTGTCAAATCGCTAGGGTTGACAATGCCCCAGGCGGGATAATGCCCTTAGGTGGCAGTGCCGCATATTGATAGGCTCTGGCGGCTGTACGGCGATCGGAGGAGTCGACCGACCCTAGGTCGGTGGCCATCTGTGTGGCGTTGGGTGGAGATTCGGGCCCCTTTGACGGTCAGCCAGACATGTTGCGAGAGTCGGCATCAGACTCCCTGGTTCAGTCGGCCCGGAGAGTGGAAACCCGACCGACATATCCACGGACGGAAGAGGGCCGTTAATCGATCGGCCGGTCGGTCGGTCCCTCCGGCAGTCGGTCGGTCGATCCCTCCGCCAGTCGGTCGGTCGGACGGTCCCTCCGTCAGTCGGTCGGTCGGTTTCTCCGGCAGTCGGTCGGTCGGTCCCTCCGCCAGTCGGTCGGTCGGACGGTCCCTCCGCCAGTCAGTCGGTCGGACGGTTGGTTGTAAGTTGGGCCGAGCGGGGTCGGTCGGTATTCCCCAACACCTACTAAAGTGTCTGGTTGGTCAACACTTGACATCATGGGATAAGGTCTTACCAATAGCTGAATTTGCATATAACAGTTCTGTCAACAGGTCTACAGGTCATAGTTTTTTTGAGATTGTTACTGGTTATAATCCTAAAAAACCTATAGACCTTATTGCATTACCTCCTAAGTCCAGATATAGTGAAAATGCACTTGCATTGGCTAAACACATTCATGAATTGCATGTTGAGATTAAAAGAAAAATAATTTTAAGCAATGAGAGCTATAAGAATAATGCAAATGTTCACCGAAAGTTTCAAAAATTTTAGGAAGAAAACATGATAATGGTGCGTATATGGCCTGAAAGATATCCTAAAGATACAGTGAAAAAGTTACATGCTAGAAAAGCAGGTCCTTTCAAAATTCTAAAGAAAATCAGTGCAAATGCATATGTCCTTGATTTGCCTTTTGATATTGGTTTTAGCTGCACATTTAATATTAAAGATCTTACTCTATACCATGAACTTTACATTGATCCATCCACTAGCCTTCCATACTCTCCTACTATATTTCCTACTACCATATTCCACCAATATCTATTTTACCTCAAATTCCAAAGAAAGATGAGGAAATAGAGGAAATTGTAGATGATCGCATCATTTCGACAGATGTTGGAGGAGAAAGGACCATTTTGGTCAAGTGAAAAGATCGACCTATTAGAGATAGCACATGGATCACACAGGAGGACCTACAACAACTAAATCCAGAGCTCTACGAGGAATACATCAATCAATATTTGTCGGAATCGAATTTTTCCAAGCCGAGAAGAGATGATAGAGAACGAGAATAGGAATCGGATTGATAGTTGGCATGAAATCCAAGGCGCAAGAAGAGTCATCCAATTTGGTTTTATAACTATGTGATGTAATTAAAGTTATCAACAGGCTTTAGTTTAGTTTAATCTAATAATTTAATCCCACATAGGATAAACAACCTTTTAGTATTCTTTTGTTGTAGTATAAAAGAAATGTTTAGTCCCACATCTATTATTCTATTCTTTTGTTTTTTCCAGTTTGTTATATAAAGGTGGTCTAGACCTTAAACAATGATCATGCTTTGATAAGTTAATAAAAATTTATACTTGACTGTCGGTTGTTGGTATCTAATTTTCTCCTATGCATGAGCATCAACGTTGTATGAGACCACCACTGGAGCGAGTCTCGTAATTCTATTATTTTCTCTCTTATCCTCATCTTTTTTATAAGTTTACTTATTCCCAAAATTTCAAAACTTATATAATCCATCCCAACTGTCCTCTACAATCTACCCTCATCATCCTATACTCATTAGCCATCAATACCCATTCACGCTTCCTTCATCATTAATATTCAAATCAAATTAGTTAAGTCTTGTTAAGCATATGATCATTATTGATTTCTTAGTTATTTTGAGATACTTGCGAACTGATTAACTTTGCAACCATGTCCTAATAGATCGTGTAAATATCATTGCTATGTCACTCAACTGAATAATTGAAATCTAATTTGAAATCTATATTTTATTATTATTATTATTATTATTATTATTATGTATTATTATTTAATTCTTATTCCAGTTATATTTTGTATATCTATATAGTTAATTATATAAAAAATTAAAAAAAAATAGTGGTCACCTTTTTAAAGCTTGTTTATTCTGTCATATAATTATATTATTAATTTACTTTCCATTGCATTTAGGATCACCCTGTTGGATCGTCCATCATCACAGGTGCAGCAAGTTCACACGAAGAAATGCACTGTCCAGAAGTTTTATAGGACGCACGTGATCTTGACATTGTACGTCCCTCAACTACCACGTAGACATGGACAAAGTCAAATACACTTGTGCTGGCCCGTCAGGCTTGTTACGAATGCGTTGGACTTAGTCCTTGTTTCACTACTTTTTTTGCCCCAGTAAGCAGATTTTTTTTTTGAAAAAAGAAAGCTAGTAAAAATATATTCCTCTATATCATGACTTGTATACTATATATATATATATATATGTGTGTGTGTGTGTGTACAAACGTTCAAAGTAATTGAATCTTAACGTTTGAACTGATATTAAGTGACGAGTAAGTTCAAAGTGAGAAGGATCGTTCAAAGTAATTGAATCTTAACGTTTGAACTGATATTAAGTGACGAGTAAGTTCAAAGTGAGAAGGATGGATATGACGAGAAACATACAGGATAAGCATCGAGTTGAAGCTGCGAACCCGAGTGCTTGGTGGTGGGAAGAGCAACTGGCCAAGAAGGGATGAGGAAGAACGCCCGGGACTAGTGGAGCTGGAAAACTCTGCATTTAATTTGCTCCAACTAGTAAGGAACCAACCACTTCACATACATTTCATTTCATAGGATAATAAACAGAAGGAAAGGTAAATACCGTTGGCAATGGCCGAGGAAGGCAAGGGGTTCCTTGTGTTAGGACATGTGGTACCCACCCTTCTCTGGAGCCCTTGTAGCAAAAATAACAAGTGTATAGAGAGAGATGGAGGGGGAGGGAGCAGAGAGAGAGAGATTATCCTTTGGTAAAGGTGGGGGGAGAGAGAGATTACCCTTTGGTAATGGTGGTGCCAATAAGAAGGATTTGGTGGTGAAGGTAGAGATGGCTGAGGAGCGCATGGTGACGCCATGTCGCCGCTTCCGTTTCTTTGGCTTCACCCTGGCGGGAGATGCCGGAGGTTTTGGGACTCAGAACCTATCATATTACTGGGAGTCCAAACGAGTCGGATCCTCCTCTTAGCCCGTTGACTGGTGGGACCCGCCAAGATGTTGAGCGAATCCGGGTTAGACAATGATAAGGGGCGGGTGTAGGTTGAACAACCGACCCGTTAAAAGCCATATTGGATTTTTTTTTTTTAATGGTGATTAGGATTGTAATATAAAATCTATATAAAGGATTATTTGCAGGATTTCTTCTTCAATTATCTGTTTTGATAGAGACAGTGCAAACTTATATAATTGAAAGATAAAGTTGTCCTGTTCTCCTCATTCACTGTTTATAGTTTCATGCAAGAAGTTAATTCTCTATTTCAAGTTGAAACAATAGAGATTTGCCAAAGGAATTAGGGTCCGCCAATTGGAATATCTCTTAATTAAAAAATATGTGTTTTGAGGAGATGTTTTATTTCCAAGTTCGAACATGGAAAAGTGATAATTCAACCATTGTTATCGGTTTAAAAAAAAAAAAAAGGAAGAGGAAAAAGACAGCAGAGTATTAATTGTTTATTTTGCAATGGAAAATGGTCAATAAAAATTATTTGATCTTTTAAAGAAAACTGCTTGGGACTTTGGAGCCTACTAGATCGGCTGGATTAAAGGATGTCTAATGTCCTCTACAAGACTACTATTTTGTGAAACGCAAGCTCTATAATTCCCAAGACAAGAGGGTTCTCTTTCTTGATTGCTGTTTATTCTGGCTATTGATGTTTTTATCAGAATGTTGGATTTAGCAAAAGAGCCTACTTGATCGATAAGTTGTAAGGGAACATTAATTGGTTGTTTTAAGAATCTGTTTAGTTGGAGCATGTCAGAAGGTAATCTGACAATTCTGAAAAATTATTTATCTGAAAAAATGATTATAGAGGAAAATAATTTTTATTATGTTTAGTTGGCAGAAAAATTATTTCAAAAAATGATACTAAAAAAAGATTACTATGTTTGATTAGAAATAAATCTATATAGAAATTTGGTTAAATCTACAAATATACCCTTCAATATAAAATATTTTTTTAATAATAGGATAGCATTGTCATCTCCAATTAATTTTTATATAATAACTATAATCACATAGCTGTTTGCATAATACCATCTTCATCTTAATTTTTTTATAAAAGTTCTTTATTGAATGAATTTAAAAAGTTATTAGAAGAAATTCAATGATTACATGTACAGCTTTTTTGGGAGTATTTTTATCAAATATGGATTACCATCATCTAAGAATTTATCAAATACCAACCTCTCATGATATGTATTTTACTTTTTCTCTCCGTAAAATAAACATGGGATCCATCAAATTTTTTTATCATCTCTCTCTTCCATTTTTTATATCAAATATGATAAATTGACATGAAATTTATTTTTTCATATAAAATTACCCCCAACCAAATGGACCCTAAGCTCCTAATCTACTACTTCAAAGATGTTTCAGGGCTCAAAAGTGAATTTTAAATAGAAATACCACAATCCATCTTGGAAGTCGAAAAACTTATTGGTCTCAGGTCTGCCGCCCTCTTCTAAATTACCAATTTCAAGCTCTTTCTACAAACTATCCGAGGCTTTCTTTGTATGATAAGTAACATATTTTTATTTTCATTAATCTTCTAGGGTTTTTCCTTTTAAGTCCTCAAACCTATAAAAATATTTTTAAATGGTTTAGGTTATGTAATGGGACTCCATTTGATTTTCAAAGATGTCCGCTACTCCTAACTAGCTCCCTTCAAATTCACCTGCCACAAACACAATATGATTTAGGTTATTTTGGAGCAAAAAGGTCAGTAAAGGATATATATCTCCTATGGAACTTACAATTCATCTTTTATCATATATATATATATATATATATATATATATATATATATATATATATATATATATATATATATTATTGCTTCATTTGATTTTCAAAGATGTTCTCTGCTCCTAATTACTAGCTCCCTTCAAATTCACCTGCCACAAACACAATATGATTTAGGTTATTTTGGAGCAAAAAAGTCAGTAAAGGATATTTCTTCTGGAACTTCACGTACGATTCATCTTTTATCAAAAAATCATATATATTTTATTGTATATATTGTTTATGGTGTTACCGTGCATGACATTTACTGCTTTTCTTCATGCTAGAAGTTCATTCTTAACCGAGCATGTGATAATGGTCCAACTACAATCAACAAATACCAACAAAATTGCCCTCACCATATATAGTACTCATCATAGGATTACCCCTAACCGAGCATGTGATAATGGTCCAAATTACAATCAATAAATACCAACAAAATTGCCCTCGCCGTATATTGTATACTCATCATAGGATCACTCCCCCCCCCCCCCCCAAAAAAAAAACAACAAAAAAAAAAAGAAAAAAGGAGCTGATCTCTAATTCTTTCATCCATCATCATGCAACTAGAAAGCTTCATACAAATGCTAATGAATGAAGTGAGCCTACTCATAAAAAAGGTTAAAAGGAGTTTTTACAGGAACACGATTTATAGATAGACACGTCAATGAATTTTCGATGCATTGACTATGAAAACCACCAAAGTATTGGAGACATGATTTCAACCAGATGTTGCTGGTATTATTGACACACCTCGCCCTTGTAGTTCTACCAGTACGCTCTCCAATGAGGGAGGCTTCAACCCGAGAGGCAACGGCAACAATCGCTTTGCTAAAACATCTCCAACAGCTGCATCTACATGTTCGTTTGGCTGGAACAACGATGAAGAGAAAAGACATAGGTTTATGAGTATAATGAGTGATGAGGTGTACTGATCTATTTCATACAATATGACGTCCTATTGACAGTGTTGGTATAGCTTTGCGAATATTTTTCTATTGTTCTAGCAAACATGCTATCCAATTAAAGACTCAGCATGATTCTTTCTGTTTGTGAATTAGCAGTTCATTTCTAGTTTTCCACAACTTCTGAATGCATGTACTTTCTTATATTTGGCATCCCCTCTCTCTCTCTTACTTCCATGTTTTTATCTCTTGAGCCTTCTTAAACAGAGACCCACCTTCGGAACTTTAGTATTTTATTTTTGAATTATATTACCATGGCTTTGTTTTACAAAATCAACTAGCCCATGGTGAGTGGTCTCCATGCAAGGTACGCCTGCGGCAGGTTCACATGAATTACCGCAATGTTCCGACGCTCTATAAGACGCACGTATAGTTTGACATCGTACCCTTCATATCGACATGGACAGCTCAAACGCTCTCCCTGTCAGACTTGATACGGATGCATTACACTTATTGTCCTTCTTTTAGTATCTTTTCACTCCAATAAACTAGTAACTTTTAAATAAAAGCAAAAAAGAAAGCTAGGAGAAATATATTACTGTGGTACTACGTACGAAAACTTCAAAAAATAACTGAATCTTAATGTTTGAACTGATATTAAGTGATGAGTCAGTTCAAACTGACAAGGATGCATGTGACGTACGAGAAACTTACAGGATAGACATCGAGTGGAAGCTGCGAACCCAAGTGCTTGGAGGCGGGAGGAGGAACTACTGGTCTATAGAAGGGATGGGGAAGAACACCCGGGACTGGTGGAGCTGGAAAAGTCTGCATTTGATTTGCTCCAGCTAGTGAGGAAACAACAACTTCACACACATTTCATAGGATAATAAACAGAAGGAAAGGTAAATACCGTTGGCAATGCTTGAGGAAAGCAAGGAGTTCCTTGTGTTAGGACATATGGTACTCTACAGCCCTTGTACCCAAAAATAAAAAAAAAAAGTTTAGAGAGATAGACGAAGAGAGAGAGAGACTCGGGAGAGAGAGATTATGAAAAAAAATTCTGTTGCAACGGTGATATCATGTTAAATTTATCATAATTTAATGAAAACACTTGCATTTTATTGAGTACCATATATTTCATCGATTTTTATGATAATACTCATACTGTCCCATCGATTTTTAATTTGTTATTGATTTATTATAAATTTGACATGATATCACCATTATAATGAATATTTACTCAGAGGTTACTTTTTGATAATGATGGTGCCAATAAGGAGGATTTTGTGGTGGAGGTTGAGATGGCTGAGGAGCCCAGGGCGGAGTGTGAGACCATGAGGTTAGATTTCTCGGCCACATGGGCACTAATGGTGGGTCTACAGTTGGGTGCCCCCAAACACGTAAGGTTCTAAAAGGCTGAAAAAGAGGGGGAGGAGGAGGTGGTGGTAGTGGTAGTGGTGCAGGGAAGCCAATGATAGGGGCAAGCCATGGGTTCATGTCCCTCCTTGCAGTGGCACCGCTGGCCGCATGCATTCGCCGTCTCTGGCTTCGGCTTGCAGCCTCTGCGTCTCTTGCGAGCAAATACTTCCGATGTGACCTATATTTCTGTGAACAATTCATTATCAGTTGGATAGGTGAATGCACCAAAAGGTTTCACCATTTAGCGGACCAAAAAAAAAGACAGAGAGAGAAAGATAAAAAAAAATTAAACAAAAATTAAGAAACCATGTGTGTTTGAAATATTTTAAATTGTTTTAATTCCATATTTAAAAGGAATATTATATTTTTTGTGGAATAGGAAAGCATGGTGCCACCAATTATTTATTAAATCATAAGGATCTGTACAAGAAGGCTACATTAGAAAGAAGAAAGGCAGCATACAGAAAATAGTAAGCAAACATAAGTTATCCAAACGCGGCTGCATAATTTCTTTCCTGGAATAATATATGGTGTGCTAATCTATAGTGGTGTACCACTAGTGAGAAATTAAAAGATAGAGGTAAAATAGAGAAACGTCAATCCCTCGTTTAGAAACATCAAAATAAACAAAGAGAACAAGTTATCTTTACACATTCACATTAGAAAACTGGTCATGAAACTAGCTCGAATTGGATGTCCGCTGCGTTTCAGAACTCCTACTGCTAGAGATGCATGACTACAAGAGAAAGTGATGTTTCACATATTTGGGGTCAGATTTTTGAATACTTCTTCAGCTATGGTATAATTCCTCAAGAAAACTAAAGCTTTGTTCGAATAACCAAAACAAGTGCAGGCTTTCCCTTCAGAAACTTGTATACTGAATTCTGGAGATAAATAGCTAATTCTCTAAGGTACCACACTTTCATCCAGAAGGGGTGGAACGGGTAATATAGTTGATAGATGAGAGATGAGGAAAAGGGGAGAGAGAGGATGATACCTGGAGATGGCTGGCAACGTTGTGTCGAGTGAGGCGGTCGATCCCCATTAGCTCTAAAATCCTAGAGGGCACAGCTTTATCAACTCCAAGCTGCTCCACCGCCTGAACAAATCTCCGATGCAGCTCCGGCGTCCAATCCACCTGACACACCAGCCATTGATTAGGGAAAAAGAGACTAAATTAACTAAGAAAATTGATAAAAAAAGTTTATCCATGAAGGATAAGATCAAACATATCATGAGACCTAGTCCTGGTTCCCGTGATACCTTTCTTCCCCAGATCTATATGGAATTTCAAAAAAAAAAAAAAAAAAAAGATCCTCGATCAGGTGTTAGTCTGTTGCTTTTTAGCTAGAATTTGCACCTTATGATTGGATATAAGAAGCAAAAACACTCGGAAATATTAAACATATAGATTCATAACTTGTGCTTGGAAAAGTCAAAATCCTTAAAAAAATATTTCGAGGATGAAGCAATCAGCAAGAAACTCCAAAAAAAAAAAAAAAAAAAAAAGCAATCAGCAAGAAACATTTGCTTCCTTTGTTCTAAAGTTACACCCCATTTATCACTCTTATGTAAAGGAGCTTCGAACAGCTCCGATAGGATCAGATCTCCTCTGGAGTCATGGTACGTATGAATCTTCCTCCCAGGAGCTATGCAAATTTCTATTATATATAGCGAGAGAAAGAGAGAGAGAGAGAACTCTGATTGCACTGCTATGGCAACCAACAACTCTTTAGAACACCTACCTTAACTTTCCGCTTCACCTGCGAGTTCTTCGTTGCCACTGCCGATGACTTGCCGCCTCGATTGACCTCCGATGATGGTGACCTGATCTCCGCTGTCATGGTCCCTGGGTCCTCCTTCGTCGTCGCAGCGATGACCTCTTCACGTCGACTTATATCCTTCTCTACCTTCATCTCCCCTTCCAATGATCCCTTCTGCTGACCCCCACCATCTGAATCCACTGTAGACTCCACCGATATTGCCATCCCTGACGAGTCCTCCTCTCCACCCTCCGAGAACTCTACAAAGATCTCGGCAGGATCCACCTCGAGGACCGGCAATATCTCTCCATCATCGAACCCCATGAAAAAGTCATCAAAGTTGATATCCTCAAGCACGATGTCACCGGAGAAGTCCCCCACCATTCCCCCAACCTCCCCATCTCTCTCCTCTTCATTGGAGCTTCTCAATGGTGAGACTGGAAGCATCCCAATAGAAAAAAACGCAGGAAAACAAAAAATAAATAAATAAATAAAGGATATCTAGCTAGGCACAGATAGAGGCTAAGGGTCCAGTTCTAGCTATTTCGCTGGCCGACGCACGACAAGGTCAGTTATCATGGGGGTCGACGTGATATATACCAAACCGCATGGGAATTGGATCTAAGAAAGAGCTTCTTCTAAATTGTAACTTGTATGCATTTATGGAGCCTATTCTCTCTGATGATCGAGTGGGTGGATGGCCAGCGTCTGGGAGAGAGGGATGGGGGAGAGGGCTTGTGACGGGACTTGGAAGCGTTAGATTAATTAACTTGAATGGGGTCCTGGAGTAATACGGTTGGGAGAGGTTTGATGTCAGCCACAAATTCTTGGAGATTTCTTTGGTTGTACTTGCTCTCTCTCTGTAGCTCCTTCTCACTTCTAATATCTTTTTTCGCCCTTGTGGACGAGTGATATTTGAGGGCAAGGCCTCTTGAGCTTGTCGGATAAGATCCAGGCGGACAGGCCGGAGGCGGCAGCGGCTGGAATTACGGGGATGGGCATTGTATCTTCCGCTCGAAATAAGGATTCACCTTCCTTCGGGTGAATCCACCGTTGGATCGCTAATTGATCCCTTTGAGATCTGTGCAAATGATGGATAGTTTAGTTCTGCATACTTTGAGACCTGTGCTGAGAGCGATCCAATGGTCGGACTCGGGAATGAACATACGATCATTGTTTGGCGTGAAAGATACTGGCTGCCTATCTTGTGACAAAAATAGGATCGAATTTGGGGTAGATCGGATTGGGCGACCATAGACCTCTGATGTTCCAATGAAATACAAAGATGATTTTTTATAATATTATAATAAAAAAATAATTAAATAAATTAATAATAAATTTTACGTGCTGTTCAATGAATAGATCTATAAAAATTATTGTATGTAGATTAATTTTTAATAATAATTAATATTTAAAATATATTAATTATTAATAAAAAATTTTATATTTTTATTTAATTTTAAATTTAAAAAATATCGCGATCGGCTCTTGGCTACAAAAAGAATGGCAGGGAGGCCCCAGTGTATCGTCCTTTCCGACAATGGTCGTCCTCCTAATGTCCCTTTTTTTTTACCCTGATGAACCCAAGCCTAAATAGCGAGGGAATGTAGCAGTACAATTACCACTATGACGGTTTTGGCCTCCTGGCGTTCCCCCGTAAAGAGGATTTTTAGTAGCAGATACTGAACTAATAGTCCATTTTGCTGACTATCATGCAAATAATAATGATAATTATTTAAATTTATTGCTATTCATCCATATAATAATAATAATAATAATAATAATAATGGCAGTTACTTAAATTTCCTGCTATTCATCTAAATAAAATTACACCGTTTCAAATTTAATTCCAAATGATTTTTTTTTGGATTTTTGAACATTGATTCGATTTGATTAACTATTATTTTTATTATTTTTCATGATAAAAGCTAATAATAATAATTATAAAATTATTATTTTATTATTTTTAATATGAGATGCATCTAGAAAGATATTGTACATCTGATGGGGCTAAAGATTGACACTCAAGAAAAAGTTGATCATATCTATACTCATTTGTCATAAAAATATTGATAGCGATGATGACATGCATGCTTCATAGCTTTATCAATCTATATCAATTTTGGACTTTCTTAGATGACACCTGGAGGTTATTTCTTTTTTTTTTTTAATGAATTATAAAGGATTGGAATAAAACTAGTCAACATATCAATTCTAATATAATGCTGGTGGTGATGGTTTATGGGCTTTGCTGTTCATGCAAAACTTGAGCATACGCGCCATCCAAGGAAAATCTCAAGAAATAAGATGATTGCTTGAAAGTACTTAAATAACAAAAAATTTAGCAAATGATCTTGAAAAGTTAAGGTTTTTACTATATTAGTTGCCTTTAAATAGAGGTGGCAAATAACTAAGCCATTTATGAGCTAACCCAAGTTTAGCTCGAAATTTGTCCTGAGTTTGGCTTACTCACTTAAACGAGAATCCAAGTTAGGGCTATACTATGCTCATTTGAGCTTGACTAGGATTAGTTCAGAATTTATATATATATATTATACTTTCAATTATCGTTAGTCATATGAATACTTATTTTTATATTATTTATCAAAAATTAATATAGGGCATAGAAGATGAATATGGTCAGACTATAATATTAAAATACAATTAACATTATTATTTTAAATTATAGAAATGAAAATCTTGAATGATCTTAAACTCTTGCTGGATCTGTTAAACGAATTATTTATGAGCAGCTTAAGCTCAACTTATTCTAAGCACAGCTTAATTATAAAAGGAGCAAAGCTTGATCTCAGCTCATATTTGACTCATTTCAATTCTTACTGTTAAGATGAAATCCAGCGACAATTTGGTACAGCAATTATAGTTATTTGCTTCCAATTAGGATTGATGTTATTTCAGTATGGTTCTTAATTTCTTGTTCTACATAACATCACTGCTAGCTCCGCGCGTATAAATCAAGCCCTTCTTTTTCAGCTATCCTAGCTTTAGTCTTACCAGCATACCAACTGCTTGATTTTTTAATAGTAAAAATTATAATTGCTTTGTTTTACTAAAAAGAGGAGCGAAGCTCTACCTGACTTCACGGATCAATAACTGAAGGATACAATAGAGGGTAGGGCCTGAAGGGGATCTAGCTAGTTAGGAGACAAAACAAGTCAATAGAAGAACACGAGGATGAACTGTTTGCAAGACGGAAAAGATCAAATCTGTAAAATTATACACAATGAATAAAGTAGCACAAGAAAACAAAAAAGATCCAAAAGCAGCCCAATGAAGCCCCAGAATGAATGAGTTGTTGTGGTTGATCCAAAAGATCTAGATATGTAAATGCCAAAGTCAGCATTTTAATAAAAAACAGCAAAAGGAGACGAAGAAACAGTGCAAGTAGCAGCAAATTACAAGGAGCATAAAATTGCTGCCATCCGAGCCTTTGAGAGCCTGTATCATGAGATATGTGGTAGGAGTTGCAAGAGAGCCATCCATTAGAGTAGCTGGGATTCCGATATTCAATAATAGAGAAAATGCATCAAGATTCCATGCCCAGAGAAGCTTCATGGATTTTGAGGGAAATGGATATAGCACCAGTTGATCGAAGAATGCAGACTGCAGATTCAGCTTGGTGAGATAAATATCTATTATGGGAGGAGGGGATCTTTAATCTCATGTCGGTTATGAGTCAAAAAAAATTTTGGCCGATATGTTTTGAGACATTCTCTCTCCCGTGAGATATTTTTTAAAGGACAAAACTGTGACTCAAAATGGTCAAGACCCACTTTAACCATCAACGTGGCCCACTATGGTCATGGATGGCCCACTGAAGTCCAAAATGGTCAGAGTCAAAACCGACAATACCTCGTGCATGTCAAAGTGAAGACCGACCCAACCATCCGACCCTTGACTGCAACAAAATGGTGCTAGAGGAAGGGTCCACCCCTAACATATAGAGTCTCCTTAACTGGAAGGCTATTGTTGCGGAAGGAGGGGATCTTTAATCCCACATCGATTATGAGTCAAGAAGAACTATGGTTTATATGGAATGAGACCTTCTCTTCTTCGTGAGTAGGACTGTCAAAATGGGTTTGGCCCACAGAACCGGCCCGACCCGGCCCAACCTTGTAAATGGGGTGAGTTGGATTGCCATATTAATAGCCCAAATAATAACCGGGCTTTGTGGCCCGCCCCACATTAGCCCAAGGGCTGAGATGGGTTGGGCCAGACTAGTCCGGTTGGGCCAAAAAAACTAAAAAAAAAAATTTAAAAAAAATCTATTCAATTTTTTCAATTTTCACTATTCGCCACTACCGCAGGCCCGCAGGATGACTGCCGATTCCACTCTCTTTGGCTCTCGATCAGTCGATTTTCATCTCATGCCCTATCCAATCGCCAGCCTTCGGGCTCTCAAATCCCCCTTGCTCCTCCTCATTGCTGGCGCCGCCACCTCCGAGTTCTATCACAAATCAAGATACACCCCCTCCTCCCTTCCACCGACGAATGCCCCATCCAACCTCCGGGCTCTCAGAAGTCAGATCCCCCTCCTTCTCCTCCTCCTCCTCCTCGGTGATGCCACTACCTTCGAGTCAGATCCGGCCGCAGTGATGCTCTCCCATACATGATTTCTCTGCCTAGTGCCTCCTCTCCTGGCTCCTCTCTTCCTCCTCCTCATTGTCAGTACCGCTGTCTCAGAGTCCGATCGCAAGGTATACCGTATGCCCCCTCCTCCCTTCCACTCCAAGCTCTCTGATTCGACCGCGGCATCGATGACGTCCGATCTTTGTCTTTCCTCGGACTCTCTCGATCTCTCTCCAGGCTTCGTTCCAGGCTCTCTCTCCCGAGCTATACCAATTTTTTTTTAATATCTTAATGGGCTGGCCTGGCCTGGCCCATGGCCTTTAAAGAGCTGGGCTAGGCTAGCTATATGCTGTCCCATTTTTTGGCTGGGACTAATTCGATCAGTCCATCAAATTTTAGATCCTTGTGGGCTGGGCTGGCCCGAATCGGACTAGATCGGGTCATTTTGATAGCTCTATTCGTGAGGCATCTTTTAAAGGATAAAATCGTGAGATTCAAAATGACCAATATCTACGAGAGCCGAAACGGCTCACTGTAGCTGTCAACGTGGCCGACTGTAACTACGGATGGTTCATTGTAGCCATAAAATCTACTGAAATCCGAGATAGCATAGCTAAAGCGGATAATACCATATGTATGTGTGAGATGAAAATCGACCCAGCCATTCAACTCTTGACCGCAACAATATCCATGAGCAAACTAGCAGTGTAAAAGATGGTAACGATGACCTCACAGTAGGAGATAAGTGTTGCTGATCCAACTTAACCGGTACCGTTGCAACTGTCGTAAACAAGCTATGTGCACTTTAAAGAAGCATTAGAGACGAGACCCCAAAAACAAGAAGCAAGCAAATTCACAAGCAGTGATACTGAACACTATAAACATAATAGTTACAAAATCCAAGACAATAAGCTTGAGAAAAGAACAACATATGTCCATAGTATGAGAGTGATGTAGATATATATGCTAAGTAATTCTGCAGTGTTCTCTTAAATTGGACCTCCTGACAATGATGAACATCCAAGGACGTGATGAAGAAAGAAGAAATGAGGTTTAATGTTTGAGGTCTTGTTCTCTGGAAATAGAATTGTCGAAGAATCCAAGTAATTGCATCATCTTTTTTTTTTTTCTGATAAATTAAAAGGGATTGAAGGGGGGCGTCCCAGCATGACTATCTCTCTTGGACGTGACCATAGGACCCCAATCTCGTTGGAGAATATTCGATTCGAGGAGCGAATTTGAAGAAGGACATCCCTTCCCCATCATATGGGTGAATTCAATAGGTGAGTACGTCACCCCAGAACCACCAAGATTTGATGGATCAAAAATCGTTTCCAATATCCATGTCCAAGCCATCAGAATCAGCTCCCTCTTGACCATTTGCATCCTATCATTTAATCGAAGCCCCGGTGTCCACCAGAACTCAAATCCAGGTCACTTGCATAGAAGCAAAGGCCTGTTCTGCCAGGCCACTCCCTCAATGGTAAGTAATTACATAACCTTTAAACTTAAACCAGAAGACCATACCCAGTATAATAAGATTCTTTACAAGCATACCAATATGCCGAAAATAGCACTGGAATTAAATGTAAAAGCTGTGAACTGTAAATAGATTACTATACACTGTGTAAACAAAAATCTGTCCATTGATATACGATCCTTGATTGCAATCAAAAATAAACCATGATAAGAGCAATGTACAATGATAATGCTAAAACTGATGAAGCCTAACCAATAGAAGATCATATAGTGACAATAATATAACATATCGATTCTGACGGTGATGAATCTATGTCACATGGAAAACATTGTGTCAATAGCAGAAGTTGAGATGCAATCTGAAATTGTGTCATCTTGGTTCATGTTACACTGATATAGAAAAATGTTAACAACCAGCTCCTATGAGATTGTGCAGAGCATCAAATGAAAATGAAGTGAAACCATAATCTTTTGAAGAGTCCACAGGAAGTGCTCAATTATTTGTTGACACTCATTCTCCTCTATACTCTTACTTTTTTGATTTTGTATGATTGCACCCCCCTTACTACATTCTTTTTTGGACACTCTTTTGTTTTGTGACTTTTGCCTCTAAACTTCCTCACAACTCTCTTGATACTATTCTTTTCTTTTTTCTCTCATAGTATCAAAATTTTGATAATATGAAGCTATTTCGTTTTGAAAACTGAAGCATAGAATGACATAGAAAGAAGTATATAAGATAAATGCAACATGGAAAGGATAATTAGCCAAAAACAAGAGGGTGGAGAGGCAGAAAGCACGCCGGATCAACAGGTATTGGTTATATGATGGAACGGAGAAAATGATGGAAGATGGGAGGGATATGGTGAGCCAGACAAAGGATATTGGAAGATGATGAACAAAATTTAATGCGTAGAAGCACATACTGAAATGTTTTGATTGATATCTTGGTCTATACCTGTTTATATCGGCCAAGATAAGGAACGGAAAATTCAACATCCTATCAATGAGTGGCTAACGCCGTCCAAACCGTAGGAGAGGACAGAGAAGCTACAGCCTCAAATATTTGAGTCAGTCGCATGCAACCGTCGCATACAATGTCTTATTCTTACAAATAACAGTGTTATTATAGATATAATGCATGCATATCCGACAACCCTAGTTTTAATAATTAATGTAGGACAATTATATCGCACCATGTACACACCAATCTTTATGTTATTATAATAAAAGTCACATTATTATAAAAGCCATTATTCGCATCAAAGTGGGAAATTGATCGTTCATTAAAGTGAATGTCAACTGTTTTTATGCTTCACATTTAGGTTGAGAGAAATTTGGTCAAAATCAAGATGAGGGTGGAGCCAAAATAAAGATTTTTGGTATTAATATCAATAATTCTATCAATTGATCCAATTGGTATCCTCAATTAAAAAAAAAAGTTCTACCAAGGTTTAATTGAACTCATATTACTAGATTCAAAAGTGGTTAGAATGGTAATTTTATATAACATTGACTTCTCCCATGTAAATTTTGTGGCTATTGTTTGATAGTTATGTAATTTGAAGGTTTAAATATTTTTTTGGTAAAAAAAATCTGAAAAAATATTATTTTGATGTATTATTTCTGTCATTCTTATGGTTTCATAAGGAGGCATGCATTATATTGCTGCCCAACATTTGATCAATAGGGTGGATAAATGAAACTGTTTTGCTTGGTGGAGATAGAAGAGCGCGGCCCGGCATTGGAGTGGATCTGCAACCATAGAAAATAATTAGAGGTTTGTTGAATATATTTAAGGGGGACTTTTCAATACTTAAATCAATTAAAATTTTGAGAAAAAAATAAAATATATGAGAGAGAATTTTTATGTATGATTTTTTTTTTTTTTTTGTACCTGAAAGTCTCTTATCTTTGATATTTGTAGAGTAAGATGAGGATCTCCATTGTTGCAGTCAAAGGCTCATAATTCGACACGTAAGGTATTGTTCGTTTGAGCCTATAATCCATAGTCCGAAGGCTATATGGGTTATTTTTGGATCTTATAGTTTATATGGGCCATTCTTGGGCCTCACGGTTTATATGGGCCATTTTTGGGCCTCATAGTTTTGGCCTTTAAAAGATACCTCACGTGAGAAGAATGGTCTCTTCCTATATAAGCTAGATTTTTTTTTAACTGCAACCAATGTGTGACTAATGATGCCCTTTCTTCTACACCACAATATAGCCCTCCCAGTCAAGCCCTTTCTTCTACACCACAATGTTTAGATGAAAGGAGTCCCACAATCCATTGAAGGTGATGCCTGCTCATGGCTCAGCATGTGAGGTATTAATTTTCATTTTGGCCTATGATTCATAGCTCGAGGACTCTATCGATCGTTTTTGAATTTTACGATTTTGCCCTTTAAAAAATGCCTCACGTAGGAAGAATGGTCCCTTTCTATATAAGCTAGATTCTCCATTGATTCTAACCAATATAGGATAATGATGCTCTTTTTTTATACCATAACATCTATCATTGAAATTATGAGATTATCGAATAAGTAATTCAACTCTTTTTTGTTGAACAAAATGATGAGAACATGTTTTATTAGGCATGCTGTGATTTGAGCAGTTGCTTTATCTACCAGTCAATGGTAATATATTTTTTCTGAAACGATAGAGATCATGCTAGGTTGTAACTATTTGCTAATTATTTAAAAATTTAATTGATTATTAATTTTGTTAGATACATATCACTGTCTGATTTGACAAGCTGAGAAGTCAAGCAAAAATTTTGGAATAGCAAACCTGAGCGATATCATATAATGGTTCAGTTGCATCCTTCCCATGAAAGAATGTTTCATGTTATCACGCGACGTCTATCGTTGAATGATGTAATAATCACATTAAAATTTATACAGAAGAATAATAGAAGAAAAATATATGATGTTAGAGTTGTATAAAATATAATTAAATGATTAACATGGTGAAGAAAGATCAACCGCCCTTTGATGTGAAAGATACAATCCGAATCTGCCACATTATAACGATGAAAAATGGCATTATAGTATCAGTCTTAGGTTCCCCATTTATCTTGACGCATGCAGCATACCGCAGGCATTTGAATTTGATAATTGTTGTGGCTAACTCTTTATCATCTGTCGTTGGTGAAAAGTATCTGCAAGACAAAATCCTCACAGATCAGAGTTACATCCGACAGAGACTCTCCGATACTTAAATCAGAGAAAGAATTGGTGAACAGCTAATAAGAATATTGAAAGTGACAGAGTTTTAGTCCAGAATTATCTTACCCGTGCCATTCGTTTATCTTTCCTTTTATAGATGATTCTGATGTAACCGTCGAGCACGTGGTCCTACTTTTTATGGCGCTAGATTATCGGATCATAATCGTGAAGTTAGTGGACTGTTTATTTTCATTAATGGCCGTAATACGTAGTCGATAATCGTTCATAACGGTTAGGATATGTTGAGCAGATAGGCCGACTATATATCGGTAATACGGTAGAAGATCCGAATGCGCATCGGCTGGTAACTCTAATATACCGATGGTCTTCGATCGGAGGTTGATCAAGTTGTTTGTTGTTGGTCGATAATAGCTGACTGTTAGTCGATAATAGTCTACTGTCAGTCGGTCAATCGATTATGAGTTGGAGTATTATGTCCATTCGATCGATGTAGAGTCAGAGGTCGGCTGATTTGCCCCAACAATTGCCCCCCACTCCTAAGTTCAAGATGGTCCGATGTGTATATCATCACATGGTTTGTCACGTTAGACGAAGAGAGTCATCACGTACTGTCTCGAGCCCAGACTCAGCTGTTGTCCTTTATGAATTTTTTCAAATACGAGAGTTCTTTGGCTGTTTTATTATTTCGGTGGCTGCAAAATCATTATTGGGCTATCATGTCGATAGGATAATTCGGTATCGGATGTCAGTATCGGACGTCATTTCAGGAAGATAATTCGATGCCGGATGATATGATTCTGACTGGTAGATTTTGGCCACATATTTGAATGTCATTGGATCGAAGCTGTTCATGCGGATAACGATGAGGTGGCACGATCAGGAGCAGGTGTGTCGAACATCCGACCAATGGTTGGTCTGGATGTTGCCACATGTCGTCATCTGATGAGACTCTGATTTGACCGCTTCCATCTTGGCCGTTGAGGGATCCTATATATATAGGGTTACTTTCGGCCAAATTTTTACTTTGCATTTTGTTTTCATCCTCTGCTGCAGAAACTTTGCCGGAAGGTCGCCCCAGCACTAGAAGACTCCAGGGTTTCTTCTCCACCCTTTTGTCCTTCCTTCTTGGGTCCATCTCTTTTTTGGTTCTCTCTAATTTTTTTTTCATGGCTAGGACTTCTTCTTCTCGGAATAGTCAATTGGAGAATCTGGCCGATGACTCTCCATCGGGTCCGAAAGTGGAGGTTTCTTCACTATCTAAACCCAATGTTGAATGGCTCTGAGAGCAGTATCGTATCCTAGAGCAGTATCAACTCTTTGCGTCTGGCACTGATGGTCGGGTGTACTCCCCTCCTCCAGGCCAGGTGGCCTTCTATGTCGAAGACCTTCGGACAGATTTTTGATTTTTGATTTCGAAGTTCGTTCGAAATTTACTTGACATTATGGTCTTTGCCCCGCTCAGCTGGCACCGTACTCGATCCGACTTATAATTAGCTTTGCTTTGTTGTGTCAGTTAATACCGACCGCGCCTCGTCCTTTTCTTTTTTGTGCCTTCTTTGTTCTCCGTCCCCATCCTAAGGCCAAAGATTGGTGGTTCTTCAACCTAAGTAAAGGTCTTTCCTTCATCACCGGTCTTCCGTCGTCTATTCACGGATGGAAGAACTAATTCTTTTCTGTTGCTTCTTCTCTTCCCTGGGGCTTCCCTTCATGCTGGGGTGATCCAAGAACCGACCCCAATGAGAACAGTTAGGTGGAGGTCGACGATTAAAAAAACTTCCACCAATTGAAGGACATAACGGTCCCATCGCAGAGAGAGTGGATGACCGAACAAGCTCTCTACGATGTCGACCTTAGTTCGGTCACTACTTTAGGTATAGCATAGTCGATCACTTTTATTTTTTTTTATTTGTTTCTGAATTATACTGGCTTCCTTGTTTCAATTGCAGCTATACAGCCGAGGACGCAAGTATCGACTGTCGATATTCATCAGCATGCTGTCAAGAAAAGGCAGCAGCATCTGAAGCTGGACCCTCCCAACCATCGAAGAAGGGTCGGGCTCCCACTTTACCAGCAAGAGAATCTGACATACCATCGATATCAGTTCCTGAGCCAGTTTTGACACTGTCGGCCCCGACAGTGCTCTCTGAAGTGCCGTCCATTATGGGTGGGGTGGCAGAAGAAGACGGAGCTGTCGTAGCACCATCAGCAGCTCCACCAACTGAGGTTCGGGCTGAAGCGAAAGTTGCGGCCGAGCCAGAACAATCAATGGCTGCACTGGTGGTTCCTTTAGTGGAACCCTCTCGAGCACAGTCGAGCTCTAATTTTTCTGTATTTTCAAGTGTGGGGCTGCCAACAGGAGACCGGGGGAAGGCACCAGCAGCTTTGGCAGATGATGGATCATCGATGGGTCACACTATTTATTTTGACAATAGAGTTTCTGAAGATGAGTCAACCTTGGCCAATCCGGCATTGGCCAAGCGACTCATCGAAGCTACTCTTCTCCCAACTGATCGGGAGAACAGAAAGAACAGAACCTTCATCGAGATATTTTCCTCTTTCTACCCATTGATACTCGGGGTAAGTTTTTCTTCGTACTTTTTTTTATATGATCCAACTTATCTTCTGCTTACAGTAGGCACATGACATGTTCGACTTGGAGGTCGGCTACCGAAAGGTTGCCGACTTCCGTCGGACATGGATGGACAAAGTGATTGCCGTCAATGATGAGAAGGCAGCTGTTTGTGAACAATTTCGAGCAGCGATCGAGCAGGAGGCGAGGCTTCAAGAGGAAGTCTCCCGTCTAACCGCCGACCTTCAATCTTCTGGAGCCGAACTTAGGTCGGCTCGTCAAAACATCTTATCTCTTGAGTCGAGGATCAAGAGTAAGAAGTATTCTATCCACCGATTTTGACGAGAATAGGATGGCTGTATTGAAGAATTTGAAGTCGAGCATGGAAGACATCGGGCCACCCTGAAAAGGTTGGCATTGGCCGATGATGAATCGGCTTCCGCAAAAGCTGACGCAGAGCTGGTGAGAGCGGAAGCAGAGTCGGCAAGGGAGGCTCTGAACCATGCGATCGAGAACTTCAAGAATTCAGAAGAATTCAAGAAAGAGATCCTTGAAGGCGGGTTCACCTCTTATTGCATCGAGTACGAGGACAGTCGAGATGCGATCGAAAAGTTATACCCAAACCTTGACTTGAGCAGCATCATCCCTCCCATCCTGGAAGATGGAGCTACTGAAGAAGCCGCACTGACTGAAGATGAAGCACCGATAGCAGTAGAAGTTGTTCCAGTCTCTAATGCTATATCAGAGCAAAGAGATGGAGATGGTGACTGATGATCGATACAATTTTTTGTATTCTTTGTGTACTCAAAAAATTTTGTAATCGAACTTCGGTCTAATTTTTTAACTTTCTTTTTAATGAATAAATGAAAAATTTTTTCAAGTATAGACTCTCTTTCTTTGTATATCTGCAATGTCGTAGAATTATTTTTCAATTACTGAATATCGATCGGCAAGTCAAACATCTGATAGTAATTATAGGATTTATTCGTTAATCAAACATCTATTGATGTACTTAAGTATTAGGATAAGCGATAATAAATTGAATATCCTTCGTCCGACCTTAGTCGGGTTTAGTACATCAGGTTATTTGATAATCGGTGGCAAGCCGAATATTCTTCGATCGATCGTAGTCGAGTCGGTATAGTTTCAATTCGACTTGGATCGTATTTACATAGCATTCCACTTAGTTAAGACTAAGTCGGCATAATAGTCATTCGACTAGGATCGGCTTTGATAGTGGAAAGCCGAGATATGTTCGGTATCGGCTTTTATAGTAAAAATTGAAATATAGTCAATGCGTTGATTTTTACAGTGAAAAATTGAAATATAGTCGATAGAAATTGACCGTTCATCTGTCGGTCTATTAACACTTTGTAGTTTATTGAAACTTGTGATTCTAAAATTTATTCTAAAATTTAATGTTTCATTTTGAACAATGTATACATAGACAACTTTATTGATAATACATTTTCAAATTATCAGCATTTCATATTCGGAGGGTGGTTACTTCCTCTAGAGTTTTCAACCGATATGCATCCGGTCTGAGTGTTTCGGCTATCCCATAAGGTGCTTCCTAGTTCGAAGATAACTTTTTTTGATCAAGAGGTCTTGAGACTTCTACTTTTCTTAGGATCAGATCTTCAGGATGAAAGATCTTTGGTTTAACTTTTGCATTATAATATCGGACTACCCTTTGCCGATAGGCTGCCATCCAAACTTGAGCTTGCTGTTGGACTTTTGGAAGCAGATCTAAATCGGCTCTTCGATATTCTGAGTTGCTCGATTCATTGTATTGCTCTACTCTTGCTGATGGTAATCCGATCTCAAGTGAGATCGTCGCTTCTGTTCCATAAGCTAGATTAAATGGCGATTCTACCATTGGTATGCGAGGAGTCGTTCAGTATGCCCATAAGATCGGATATAGTTCTTCTATCCAGAGGTTTTTAGCTTCATTCAGTCTGATTTTGAGTCTATACAGAATTATTCGGTTGGTTACCTCCATCTCTCCGTTGGATTGTGGATCGCTGACTGATGTAAGTTTGTATGTAATATAAAATTTTGCACAGTACTCTTTGAAATTTTGATTGTCGAATTGCCGACCATTGTCAGTGATGATGGTGTGTGGTAAATTGAATCTGTATATAATTGATTTTTAAATGAAGTCCTCCATCTTGCTCTTAGTGATTTATGCTAGAGGTTCACTTTTACCCACTTGATGAAGTAATCGATGGCGACCACTATGAGCTTTCTCTGATCAGATGTTGGAGGAAAAGGATCAAGTATGTCAATCCCCTATTGTGCGAAGGGTCATGGTGCAACAATTGATGTCAATCGACTTGTCAGTTGGTGTTGTATATTTGCATATTTCTGACATGGTTCACACCTTCAGACAAGTTCAACTGCATCTTTCTTCATGGTGGGCCCATAGTATCCTTATCGTAGGATCTTATAAGCTAGAGATTTGTCCTCCAAGTAATTTTCACAAATCCCTTCATGGATCTTCTTGAGTACATAGTCGGCATCTGTTGGTTCCAAACACTTCAGTAAGGAAAGAGAGAACGACCTTTTGTATAGATGACTATTCATTAAAATATATTAAGAGATTGTCCATCTGAGTCCTTTGGCTTCTGAAGGATCTGTAGGGAGAGTTCCATCAATTATGTACTGGACAATCGGATCCATCTAGCTTGATTCATCAGTGATTTATAGCACTTCCTCAACTTTATCAATACTCAGCTGTTCAAGGCATTCGATGAATGTTCGATCCAGCGAGTTGAAAGAAGAGGTTGAGAGTTGCGAAAGTGCATTGGCTCGAGCATTTTCTGTCTTTGAGATGTGAAAGATTTTAAAATACTTTAATGTTGAAGTTAGATATTTCATCTTTTGAAGATACTTCATCATAATAGCATCTCAGACTTCAAACTCGCCCTTAACCTGTCCAGCAATCAACTGTGAGTCGATGAAAATCTTCAGACTGTTGATATCAAGCTCCTTGATAATTTTTAAGCCGACTAAGAGTACTTCATATTCAACTTGATTATTCGAAGCTTTGAAATTGAATTGAGGGATATATTCTGTTATAACTCCTTCGAAATTTATGAGGATGAGACCAGCTCTACTATCTTGTGCATTAAATGCTCCATCAATATATAGCACCCATACCGATGTTAAGTCGGATTCGAAAGTCATGACCTATTTTATTTTACTATCAGCTTCATCCTCAGGTTTTTTATCTAGTATTGTACATTCGATGATGAAGTCGGCTAAAACTTGTGCCTTTATTGATGGACGTGGGTGATATTGTATATCAAATTCATCGAGCTTTATTATCCACTTTGTCATTCGATCCGATGTATCAGGTTGGTGTAAAATTACCTTCAACGGTTGATCTATCAAAATGATAATAGAGTGTGCTTGGAAGTATGGATGAAGTCATTGTGATGATATGATCAGAGCGTAGATCATCTTCTCTGCTCTTGAATATCTCACTTCGGTATTGTGAAGCACCTTGCTAGTATAGTAGATTGATCGTTGAATTCGATTTTCATCCTCTTGGACAAGCACTGAACTAACTGCTTCCATCGATGTCGCCAAGTAGAGATACAAAATTTCTCAGACCTTTGATTTTGTAAGCAGCAGTGGAGATGTCAAATATCTTTTTAGATTTTTGAATGATTGTCGACACTCGTCTAACCATATGAAGTCGTTTGATTTTCTCAAGATCTTGAAGAAAGGCAAGTATCTTTTTACCGACCTTGAAATGAATCAGCTAAGTGTAGCGATCCTTTCGTTGAGCTGATATATCTCTTTCTTAGAACTAGGATGCTTTATGTTGATGATAGCCTTTATTTTTTTAAGATTGGCCTCGATTCCTCATTGGGATACAAGAAATCCAAAAAACTTTTAAGAAGCTACTCTGAATGCACACTTTATCGGGTTCAGCTTCATTTGATGTCATCGAAGTATACTGAAGACTTCTTCTAGATTCCGAACATGGTCAGTAGTTTAAGGACTTTTCACCGGCATGTCATCCACATAGATTTTCATATTTCACCCGATCTGTGTCTTGAAGATTTTGTTGACAAGTCATTGGTAAGTGGCTCCAGCAGTTTTTAAACCGAAAGACATCTACTGAAAGCATTACTTTATAGTAGTAGATACCTTTGTCGGTTATGAAGACTGTATGCTCCTCATCTTTGAGAACTATCCGAATCTGATTGTAGCCTGTAAAGGCATCCATGAAACTTAAGAGTCGATGACCCAAAGTCGCATCAACTAGTTGATCAATCTTTGACAAACAAAAACTGTCCTTCAGACAAGCTTCGTTCAGATTCATGTAGTCGATGCAGATTCTTCATTTTTCATTGACCTTTCTCACCATCACTATATTAGTGAGCCAATCGGGATAGATAGCTTCTCTGATGAAGCTAGCTGCGATGAGCTTATCGACCTCTTCGTCGATGACCTTCTATCTTTTAAGAGCAAAAGGTCTTTTCTTTTATCTCACCGACTTAATCTTTGGATCAATGTTTAGCCGATGGTTACTACTTCTGCAGGAATGCCTAGCATATCAGTAGTCGATCGAGTAAAAATGTCGGTGTTTGTCCTGAGTAGATTTATTAATTACTGCCACTTTGGATCAGACAGCTGCGATCCAATTTAGACCATCTTCTCAGGATTTTCTTCTTTTAATGGGATAGAAACTAGTTGTTTGGTTGGTTCACCTTTCTGTTTATTTTCTCTTTGGTCCAATTTATCAACGGACAAAGAGTCTTTGGGTTGATTATTTTGTGTGAAAACTAGGAAGCAGCATCGGACAAATTATTGATCTTCACGCATCTTTCCGACTCTATTTTTATCAAAAATCGGATTAGTAGATGATAAGTCGAGACTATTGCTCTCAGAGCATTCAGACCAGGTCATCCGAGTATGGCATTATAAGTCGAGAGAACTCGAACAATCGTGAATGTTACGAGAACAATACTTTATTGTAGTTCACTTTCTGTGGTTAATGGGAGAGTGATTTCTCCATCCACAGTAATTGCATCTCCTGTAAAATCGGTCAATGATGTCGAGGCTCTTCTAAGTCGATCAGTCGGTAGTCGCATTCGAGAGAAAGTCGAGTAAAACAAAACGTCCATAGAGCTTTCATTATCTACTAAATTTTTTTTACATCATAATTAGCTATCGTTGTTGAGATAACGACAATATCATCATGGAGAGTTTGAATTCTCCAAACATCTTCTTTCGAAAAAGTAATTACATTATCGAGTCATCATTTTTTCATCGACTCTTCTTTGAAAGTTGCCCTCCAGTTTGATCGCTTAGAGATCATGTTGATCACTTCTGCAGTCGATCAATTGTTGATAGTCTCCTCAGTTTACGGCTGAGGTTGTCGGTCAGCAGGAGGTTGAGTCGGTTGATCCCTTTGAAATTTTTCGAGATAGCCTCGTTGGATCAGGATTTCTATCTCATCCTTGAGATAGATGCACTGTTCGATATCGTGACCGTGATCACGATGAAACTGACAGTACTTCTTCCTATCTCGGCTCATCGATGATATTTTCATTGGTGGGAGGTGTCATATGTACTCATCTCCTTCGATCTCCATCAGGATTTGCGCATGGAGAGCAGAGAGAGGAGTGTAGGAGTCATACCTACCATAGTTATTCGACTTTAGACTCCATCGTTGAGATGAAGCTCTTTTGTTGACAGTCGGTCTACTTGATTCGATCGGAGCTTCACTTTTCTTTTATTTCTTTTGATCTTTTTCATATGTTTGACGTCGGTCAGAAGCAGCTTCATCCATGCGAATATACTTATATGCATGCTTCAGAAGTTCAGCATAGGTCCGAAGGAGAGTTTTGTCAAGAGAATAAGTAAATCTGGATCCTCTCAGATCTCTTTTCATGGCCGATATAGCTATATCTTCATTGAGGTCCCTGATCTCAAGCGTGACTATATTGAAACGAGTCACAAAATCTCTCAGTGTCTCTGTCTCACCTTGTTTGATTGAGAAGAGACTATCGGATGTCCGTAGCGACCTTCGACTTGTGCTGAAATGGGCCATGAAAGAATGCTCAAGCTACTTGAAAGAGTTAATGCTCCTCGATTGAAGCCTGGAATACCAGGCTTAAGCAGCCTTCCAAAGAGTTGTCGGGAAGCCAATGCATAAGAGGACATCGGTTGTCCTCTGGATCATTATGAGAGCCTTATAGCTCTTCAAGTGATCGATCGGATCGATGGAGCCATCGTATGACTCTATCTGTGGCATCTTGAATCGAGAAAAAATTGGTTCATCTAAGATGCACCAAGAGAGAGGCTTGGCAGTATGGAAGTCGTAGTCATTGAAAGACTTCCGACCTTTCACTTGAAGTTGGATGAGCTGACGATCAATTTATCAGAACTTACGTTCATAATCGTCAAGCCGTCGTTGCTGAAAAACTCTTGGGGTGGAACCCCCTGAAGAGCTCGAAGAAGGAGAAGCAGAAAGCATCCGCAGCCATTTTTCCTTCTTGATACTGTGTGCAAGAGAAGGAGTGGGAGAATGTCGTGAATGCTGGGTGGCACAGTGACAGTGCCGAGAATGTGATTGTCTGTCTCGATGGGAGCATCGAGATGGTTGCTCTGGAGATGAGGAGGGTGAGTGCTATGGAGGATGATGGCTGTGCCTGGACGGTACTGACTGAGCCACCGGTTGCTCCACTGGCGATGCGCTGCTGCTGGATTTGCTGCTTTTGGAAGCTTTGAACCATCTTCGTCAAAACTTTTATTTGCTGTATAAGTGTAGCAATTTGCATGTCCATGATAATCACAGGATGTGAGGAACTGAGCTCTACCACCAGAGGTGGGGGAGGAACATCTTCTCGATGAGAAGACTGCCTCGTCGATCCAGTGGAATGATGGGCTTTGGTTCTCGACATGATTGACTGTAGTTTGCCCCCTACCTAGTGCGCCAATCTGTTACGATTAACTTCTTGTCATCTGTCGTTGGTGAAGAGCACCTGCAAGATAAAGTCCTCACAGACTGAAGTTGTGTCTGGCAGGGATCCTCCGATGTTTAAGTCAGAGAGGGGGTTAGTGAACAGCTAATAAGAATGTTGAAAGTGATAGAGTTTTGAACCAGAATTATCTTACCCATGCTGCTTGTTTACCTCCCTTTTATAGATGATTCTGATGTAACAATCGAGCACGTTGTCTCACTTTTTATGGTGCTAGATTATCGGACCATAATCATAAAGTTAGTAGACTGTTTATTCCCATTAATGGCCTAACATGTAGTCGATAACCATTCATAATGGTTAGGACATGTTGAGCAGATAGACCAATTATATATCGATAATACAGTAGAAGATCCGAATATGCATCGACTGGTAACTCTGATATACCGATGGTCTTCAATCGGAGGTTGATCAAGTCATTTATTGTTGGTCGATAATAGCCGACTGTCGGTCAGTCAACCGATTATGAATCAGAGTATTATGTTCATTCGGTCGATGTAGAGTCAGAGTCGGAGGTCGGCTAATTTACCCCAACAATAATGTTCGGCAGACCCCATAGACCACGGCCTTATATGGGACAATATTTGTTGCTTCCCAACGTGTGGTCCATTTCGAAGATGCCGCTTTAGAGACATCAGGTACATATGCATGGCTATGTGGGTCTTTATTGTTTATACCAGAATGCTTTTCTTTGCTTGATTTTGGATTTTAATGCAAAAATAAATATATATTTATGAGCATGCACATAATTATATATACTGTGGTTTGTGGGCCCCGCACCCCCCAAACACACACACAACTTCCCTCTCTCCCTCTTTATCTAAGAATCCGCCCCTCTATATATATATGTGTGTGTATGTATGTGTGTGTATGTATGTATAGAACTAAAGATCAAATTTTAGCTATATTTTCAATTTAAAAATAACTTTCCAAATGAGTTTTATATAAAAATAGTTATCCATTCCAAATATAAGTTAAAATCGACTATCTATTTTTTGATTGAAATTATCCTTATACCCTTTAAAATATCATAGTATTACATTATCATAGTGCAGTATTTCTATATAATAAGATAATATTACATTATATTAGTGTAATATTTTTTTTATAATAATATAATATTATTTTATTATATTATATTAGTATAGTATTCTTTTACAATAAGGTACTATTACATTATATTAGTGTAGTACTTCTTAATTTATAATTATACAGTATTGCTTTATTGTATTATATTAGTGTAGTACTTCTTAATTTATAATTATATAGTATTGCTTTATTGTATTTGTTGGGGTGATTTAACCAACTCTCCGATTCTGACTTTCGATCGGCCTGATAAGCATGATTTATCGACTGTCAATCGATTGGCCGACTGACAGTCAGCTAACCTCAGCCATCAATGAACTTAACCACGACAACTCGATTGATTTCAAATTAATGACCATCGACATATCAGAGTTACTGATCGATGTTTATTTGGACTTTTACGACTACCGATATACGATTGACGTACTGAGATTACCGAGATATAGTCTGTTTACCTGAAACTACCAGTACAAAAAGCACATAATTGTCAGAACATGATCAGTGATGGGTATAACCATCCATCCCACGATCATATAATGCCAGAATGAATGAGACTCACGTGTCTAATCGTTACAGACAGTTACCAACTACTCATCTATAAAAAAAGATAAATGAACAGTATTTGGAAGGACAATTTTGGACTGATACTTCGCCATTCTAAATACTTATTTGTTGTTCACCACTCTCCACTAACTTAAGTATTAGAGAATCTCCATCGGACATAATTTCGATTAGTGTAGACTTCATTTTGCAGGTGCTCTTCACCGACAACGGGCGTAACAGAGGATTGGCTGTAATAGATTAGCGCGCTAGATAGGGATTGAATACAAGCAATCATGGCTAAGACTAGAGCTCAATATTCAACAGGATCAGTGAGGCAATCTTTTCATCGGAAAGATCTTCCTCCTCCACTTTCATTGGCAGAGCCCAGCTCTTCATGTCCAGTAATTACTATGGATGCACAAATTGCTGCTTTAATGCAGCAAATGAACGTGTTGACAAAGGTGGTCCGTAGCATCCAACAACAATAGATACAGCAATAGTAGCAACCACCGATGGAAGAGTCGGTGGCTCATTCAGTGCCATTTAGGCACAGTCATCATCCTCTACGGCGCTCACCCTTATCATCTCCAGAACAACGACCATCTCGGCATTCTCATCGAGTCGAGCAACCGCATTCTCGGCATTCTTGTCACACTGCTCATCTTTCACGGCGATCTCCTTCTTCTTCCCATGTATATAGTATCAAGAAGGAGAAAAGACTGCGTACACCTTCTCCTTCTCCGTTTTCAAATTCTTCAGGGGACTCTACCCCCAGATTATCTCAGCAACGATGGCTTGACGACTACGAGCATAAGTTCAAAGAGATCGACCGCCAACTTATCCGATTTCAGGTGGAAGATCAGAATTCTCCAACGACTATGACTTCCATACTGCCCAACCCCTTTCTCAGTGCATCTTGACAGTACTTCAATCGGAGGAAGCATTATCAGAGCCGATAATGTCATAACTGGCTCGAGAGCTATCATCGACGGAACGTCGGGTTCCCTTGCCAGTACCAACTGGGGATCGATCCGACTTTTTCTCGATAGTCGGAAGGATCCAACGTCGGTCGCTGTCCCCTTCTTAGCAACGTGTAAGCGAATGTCAGCAGTCGAAAGTCGTGCTCGTTCGCATGGCTGCAATCAAAAGATAAAGTTCAGTATAAAATTTAGAAACAAATAAAAAGAAAAGTGACGTGACCGACTATGCTATACCTAAAGAAGTTACTGAACTAAGTCTGACATCATAAAGAGCCTGCTCTGTCATCAGTTTTTGTTGCAGTGGAACTTCCATATCTTTAAGTCAGAGAAAGTCTTCCCGATCGATGGTATCAACCCAACTATGCTCGTTGGGGCCAATTTTTGGATCATCCCAATGTGAAGGAAAGCCCCAAGAAGATGAAAAAAAATGAAAAAAAATTAATTCTTCCATCTATGAATGGATGATGGAAGATCGAAGATGAAAGAAAGATCCTTCCTCGAGTTGAAAAACCACCAACCCTTGACCTTGGGATGAGGACGAAGAACAAAGAAAGCCCAAAAAAAAGAAGGGAGAGGATTGGTTGGGATAAGACGATATGATAAAGCGAAGCTGATAATTAGTCGAGGGACTTCGGAGCCAGCTGAGTAAGACAAAGACCGTAACAATCAAAAAGATTCTGGACGAACTCCAAAATCGAAAATCAAAGATCGATCTGAAGGTTCTCGACATAGAATGCAACTTGGCCCGAAGAAGGAGAGTTCACCTAACCGTAGGGATGGCAATGGATAGGGTTTGGGTTGGATATCATATTATCCATCCCTAAACCCAAACTTAATATCTTATATCCAAACCCTATCCGATACCTGATCGGGTAAAAAAAGAGCTACCCATCCTCATATCCAACGGGTTCGGAGATACCTACGGATAATCTATTTTTCCATACCCAACCCATACCCGTCCCATGCCTATCCCATATCCAAAAAAAATAAACAATCAAAATAATTTTATGCATATTATCAATCAAAACAAAATTATCAATTCAACATAGAACATAATTTATAAGTTCAGATTTATAAAAATCAAACATAGAAATAGAATTACAATTCAACATAGAACATATAAATAATCAAAATAATTTTATGCATATTATCAACCAAAATAGAATTACTAAAATAGAATTATAAACATATATATTTGGATATAGGTTTGGATGTTATCTATATCCGTAGGTTCGAGTCGGATTCGAATTCGGGTAGAAAATAGTACTATCCATACCCTACCCATACCCGTGCTATAGTTTTCGAATTTTATCCAAATTTGATCAAATCCTATTTTTTAGGTTTGATCGAATTTGGGTAGGGTGTATACTTATTGAGTCGGAACGATTTTGCCATCCCTATCTGACTGTCCGAACCAGGAGTAGAAAGCTAATATTGCTCCGGGATACAATACTATTCTTGGAGCCATTCAACATTGGGCTTGGACAAAGAAGAGACTTTCATCTCCAGATTCGAAGGAGAATCGTCGGTCAAATTTTTCGATCGATTATCCCGAGAAGATGAAGCTTTTGTTTTCCTACTTGCTATTGAAAAAAAAAACTAGAAGAAGAAAAAGAACCAAAACCTAAGAGGGAGGAATGAAAACTCAACCTGAAACTAGGGATGACGTGAAGAATAAAGAAACTTGAAAAGCTCCTAACACTAAGGCAAAACCTTCTATTGCAGAGAAGAATGATGAATTTAAAAGCAAAAAATTCAAATGAAAGCGACTTTATATATATAGAACTCCTCAACAGTCCGGATGAAGTCATTCAAATCAGGATTTTCTTAGATGTTGATACGTGGCTACATCAAGACTGACCATCGATCGAATGGCTCGACGTACCTACCTCTAAATCATGCCACCTCACCATTATCCGCTTGAACGGCATAAAGCCAATGACAACTGGACACGTGGCCAAAATCTACTAGTCAGAATCAAATCATCCAAATTCTCCGAACGTCGAATTATCCTCTCGAAACAACATCCCAATGATGATCTCACATTTATCGAAACAACAAAATGACTGGAGACCTTTCATATTTTGAAAAATTATTAATGCCTACAGTCGAATCGGGGCTCGAGACAATACGTGGCAACTCCTTTCATCCAACGTGACAGATCATGTGACAACATGCATGTCAGACTACCTTGGACTTGGGAGTGAAGGGGTAACTATTAGGACGATTTAGCCGACTCCCCGATTCTGACTTTTCATCGGTCTAATAAGCACGACTGTCAATTGGTTGGCCGACTGTTAGTCGGCTAATCTCAGCCATCAACAAACTTAATCATGACAACTCGACTGATCTCAGATCAATGACTATCGGTATATCAGAATTACCGATCGATGTTCATTCGAATTTTTACGACTACCGACATACGATCGACGTACTGAGATTATCGACATATAGTCAGTTTATCTGAAACTACCAGTGCAAAAAGTGTATAATGGTCAGAACATGATCAGTGATGGGTATAACCAACCATCCTATGATCATATAATGCTAGAATAAGTGGGACCCATATGTCTAACCGTTACAGACGGTTATCAACTACTCGTTTATAAAAGGAGATAAATGAACAGCATTTGGCAATGACAATTCTGGACTGATACTCTGCCATTCTAAATACTTATTTACTGTTCACCACTCTTCACTAATTTAAGCATCAGAGGATCTTTGTCGGATACAATTTCGGTTAGTGTGGACTTCATTTTGCAGTTGCTCTTCACCGACAACAGGCGCAACAGGAGATTGACCACAATAGTATTATATTAGTATAGTATTCCTTTATAATAAGATAGTATTATATCATCATAGTGTAACATTTCTTTATTATAGTATTACTTTACAACTATATATTGTTGCTTGATAATAGTGCAATATAACTTTATAATAATATAGTATTACTTTATAATAGTGTAGTATTGCTTTTATTATAATGCAGTATTGTATTATAATAGTATAGTATTATTTTATAATAGTATAGTGTTGCTTTATAATTGTAAGGATAATTGGGCCATTTTATCCTATCTGGATAGCTATTTTTAAGTTATATTTCAAATGAAGAAAATTTTTTACTTGAAACATAAGTGAGTAGCTACTTTTAAGTTTAAACTCAATTAGATATTTTTTATTAATTTTTTTTAAATATATATATATATATTAGATTTATTATGGTACATAAAAATGCCCCTTGGCATGACAATCTGCATCATGCCAGTTATTAAATGCATGGCATGATTTTTTGTTTTTTCATACCATTTTATAGGTTAACTATACATAAAGATTTTTCAAACATAAAAACTATATACAAATATTTACTTTTTATAAATTTGCAGATCAAGATTTTTTATTACTTAAATTTTCCAAGAAAATAGTAAGCTAATTATCATTGGCCAAAAAAATAAATTTTTTCCCTATCTTTGTCATTCACTCTGAATCATCCTAGAAAATCAAGAAATGGATCTCTAAGGGTTGGCAATCCAAGTTTACTTATCCAACTTATTCAAACAAAACTTGAGTAATTATCAACCCTAGATTTTTGAGTGTGGGTATGCATGTGTGTGTATATATACACATGTATATATACATGTATGTATGTATGCATGCATGAATATATACCCGTTCTTTTGTAGGTAAAAGATTTACCCATGAAACTATATTTTTCTGGGTAAGTATTTCCCAGGTAACATTTAGACAGAAAAATAACTTACCTATGTTCTTTTATACATGGGAAAGTGGCTTTGAAATCTGTTACCCATATTCTTTTGCATTATTACTTTTCCGGGTAAGTTGCTAAACTTTATCCATATTTTTCATAATACCCTTTATGCTTCTTGGGTCAAATTTGATGATTTATTTATAAAGCTTAATTTTTTTTGTACCAAACTAAGTAATTTTTTTTGTACCAAACTAAGCTTTCAGTCTATACCAAATTATCCTAACATAATAAAATTATCAACTTCTAATAAAGATATATTTTATTAGTCTGAGTTATTAGGCATTAACGATAGAGACATCGGAAACGAGAAAAAGGATATTTTAGAAATAAAATTAAGAGATCACTTTATCGGTTGATGGAAAAATTATTTAGCCATCCCCTGGATGGGTAAAATTTTTCTCCTATTTTATGGATAAATGCCACCCATGGAAAATAATTTACCCATCTTGAAATCTGTGAGAACATGGGTAAGTTGGTCAATAGGAAAGTTGACCAACTTTTCCATGACATTTACCTACAAAAGAACGAGTCCTTAATGGTTCTTATAACATTTTACACGTACACTATGAGTGATAGCTTCTATGATTTAAACTCATTTGCTAGTAGACAATGCAAACCATCAATCCACCTCACGGAAGCTGAGGCTTTTTCAAGGATACCCAAGCTCCACGTCCCATAAAATCATTCAACTTTTCCAACAGCGGCTGTGAAACCGCACAACTTTGCACAGAAAATGACAGCATTTTGGCCTTCAAATTGCCACGGTCGAGTTGGTCTGGTTGGGTGGTCAATTTAAACAGTGACATGGACGACATTTTCCTTGGGTTGGAATAGATTCGTTGAAGGGAATTGTTTGTCCATTTTCACCACCAACGTCCATGCGTCTCCCTCCGTCCCGTTCAATCAAGCCCTTTGTGAGCAAAGCTACATGCATCGGATGCGACAACTTCGCCAGGCCGGATGTCAGGTTTGCTGCAAATGAAGCAAGTTAGATTAAGTCTCAATCTAGCTTGAGTTTAATTTGATATTATTTGTGTCAATACCCTACCCGCTTGTACTCCGAGCGCTTGGAATGGCAATGGATTCGGTCCTGTGCCAATGTAGGCTTACTTTTGAAGATTTTTATTTGTTAATCTAGTTTAAATGACTACCAAGAGTAACACACACACACACACGCACGCGCACGCACACATGTATGTCTGTACACACACATATATATATATATATTATTAAAATTTGACGCCTCGAGATTCAGCCCACATTGAGCCCACAGCGAGGTTCGCGGTGAAAAACGGAGTCCAACGAGACCAAGATCACCTGAATCGGAGCTCGGATGGAGGAGATACGAGCTTTTGAAGTCGGCACGAGAATCGAGGCGGCGGAGGACCGCCGGCGACAGGCGGCGGCGCGTGGGACGCGCATCCCAGGCCCGCGCGGGACGCGCGACCCAGGCCTGCTGGCCCCTTGCCCCGGTCCACCGTGGATCGGGTGGTCCACGGCGCGGTCTGTGAACCACGTGGGTGTTTCCCATGCGTTTCTCGCGGTCCACGGTACTATTCCGTGGACCGGAGCGCGATCGGACGGCCCAGAGAGATCCCGGTCTTGATCCGACGGTTCAGGGGGTTTTTTGGCTTTGTTTAGGATTCCTAATCCGTGTCTAATCAAGTTTTAAACCGTGTTTAACCCTTTAAATAGGGTTGTGCGTGAAACAGAGAGGAGAGGGTTCGGTTTCTCATCGTACAGCCGTACGAACTAGCGTGAAGAGAGAGAGAGGCGCGGGCGTGCTGTGAGAGAAGGAGCAGGAGGCTCCTGGACAGTGGTCGCCAGGCTCTTCAGGGGTTCAGGGGGGTCTCCAAGAGAGAGAGAGCTTTTGTGAGGGGAACTTCAGGTGAGAGAGAATTGGGTGTACAAGGGTTGAGGGTGAGGTCTCCTCTTGTAAAATTTTCTTTTCATAGTGAAGTTTGCATGCCCCGTGGAAGCGAGCCCTTTTGTGGCTGATCCACGTATTTTGATTGTTTTTCCTTTTGTTTTGTTTCTTCTTTCTTCCTGCTGCATCGCGTGGTACTGAAAGGATCTTGGGAGGTGGTGTCCTGGCCAGACATCCACCCAACAAGTGGTATCAGAGCAAGGCGGTACAAGGATGCAGATTGCAGTGGTGGTGAGCAAGACTGAAGATGGAGAAAACAGGAACAATCAAGATGGAGATCAACAAGTTCGATGGTAAGAGCAATTTCTCCTTATGGCAGGCAAGGGTGAAGGACGTGCTCATCTAACAGGGGTTGATCGATGCTCTCTTGTGCGATGAGAAGCCGACCACCATGGAGGTGCGGGATTGGAAACGGCTACAGATGCAGGCGGTGAGTACCATCCGCATGTACCTGGTGGATGAGGTGGTGATCCATGTGCTGAGCGAGACTTCCCCGACAGTGCTGTGGTCGAAGCTCGAGGAGTTGTACATGGCGAAGTCTCTCACCAACACTCCTTTCCTCTGGAGGCAGTTTTACCAACTGCGGATGACTGAGGGACAGAGCGTGCAGGAGCATTTGAGCCACTTCCAGAAGATCCTCACCGACCTTCTCAGCGTTGGCGAGAACGTTGAGGAGAAGACCAAGGCACTGGTTTTGCTGGCGTCGCTTCCTTCTTCGTAGAGTCCTTGGTGACTGCTCTTCTAGTGGGGAAGAGCACTATCAAGATGGACGAGGTCACCATGGCAATACTCCAGAACGAGGTTCTCAGGAGGGAGAACCCAGCTTCGAGCTCAGGTGTCGATAGCTCAGCTTTGGTGGCTTCTGGAGGAGCAGGAGGCGATAGACGGAGCGACAGGAGATCGCAACGAGGGCGGTCTAAGTCCAGGAGGGACTTGAGCAAAACCAAGTGGTACCGGTGTGAGGAGTTGGGGCATCTAGCCAGAGATTGCCCTCAACTGAAAAATCGGACGGTGGCTGCTGTAGCGACGGCCGGCAGCGATTCAGATGGAGATGTCCTGGAGATATCTGACGAGGTATCTACTTCTTCCCAGCAGTGGATATTAGATTCTGCATGCCCCTATCATGTGTGTTGCAGAGAGGAGCAGTTTGACTCCCTGGAGAACAGTGAGAGCACTGTATATCTGCCGGATGGATCGAGCTGTGCGATCAGAGGCATTGGGACGGTCAGCTGGAGGACACATGACGGTGCAGTGAGGAGATTGGGGGAGGTCCGATACATACCCGATTTCTGGCAAAATCTTATCTCACTTAGCAGACTGGATTCGAGAGGCTACAGGACGGTAGCTGGTGGAGGAATCCTGAGGGTGCTACGCGGCGATAGGATTGTGCTGGAGGGGAAGAAGGGGAGCAGAGGACATTATTACTTGGCAGGGAGCCCAGTGCGAGGTGGAGCATCGGGAGCCAGGTGGAGCCCAGAGCGAGGTGGAGCTCCAGGAGGCGGATCGGGCACGAGACAGGAGACTCGGGAGGACGAGAGGCGACGTCGCAAGGTAAGATTCCTATTGCCGCAGGATGATGCCCCGAGCAGGTCTCAGGTCAGGAGGAGCACAGCATACGACGGAGATGAGATCGAGCAGCCTGGCTCGACTCCCATGCTTGCCCATCTATGATCAGCAGGCGATTGCCCCAGGGCATGGGGGCGAGGAGATTCAGAAGCTCTCGGAGTTTGGAGGAGGCCGAATATCGAGTCGAGGTGGAGATTGTTTGGATTTGATGCCTCGAGATTCAGCCCATATTGAGCTCACAGCGAGGTTCGCGGCGAAAAACGGAGTCCAACGAGATCAAGATCACCTGAATCGGAGCTCGGATGGAGGAGATACGAGCTTTTGAAGTCGGCACGAGAATCGAGGCGGCGGAGGACCGCCGGCGACCGACGGCGGACGGCAGCGGCCGCAGGCGGTGGCGCGCGGGACGCACGTCCCAGGCCCGCGTGGGATGCGGGACCCAGGCCCGTGCGGGACGCGCGACCCAGGCCCGCGCGGGGCGGGCGACCCAGGCCCAGGCCCGCGCGGGACGCGCGACCCAGGCCTGCTGGCCCCTTGCCCCGGTCCACCGTGGACCGGGTGGTCCACGGCGTGGTCTGTGAACCGCGTGGGCGTTTCCCACATATTTCTCGCGGTCCACGGCACTATTCCATAGATCGGAGCACGATCGGATGGCCCAAAGACATCCTGATCTTGATCCGACGGTTCAGGGGGTTTTTTGGCTTTGTTTAGGATTCCTAATCCGTGTCTAATCAAGTTTTAAACCGTGTTTAACCCTTTAAATAGGGCTGTGCGTGAAACAAAGAGGAGAGGGTTCGATTTCTCATCGTACAGCCGTACGAACCAGCGTGAAGAGAGAGAGAGGTGCGGGCGTGCTGTGAGAGAAGGAGCAGGAGGCTCCTGGACAGCAGTCGCCAGGCTCTTCAGGGGTTCAGGGGGTTCTCTAAGAGAGAGAGAGCTTTTGTTAGGGGAACTTCAGGTGAGAGAGAATTGGGTGTACAAGGGTTGAGGGTGAGGTCTCCTCTTATAAAATTTTCTTTTCATAGTGAAGTTTGCATGCCCCGTGGAGGCGAGCCCTTTTGTGGCTGATCCACGTATTTTGATTGTTTTTCCTTTTGTTTTGTTTCTTCTTTCTTCCTGCTGCATCGCGTGGTACTGAAAGGATCTTGGGAGGTGGTGTCCTAGCCAGACATCCACCCAACATATATATATATATATATATATATATATATATATATATATATATATATATATATATATATATATATATATATATGTATATATGTGTGTATGTGTGTGTGTATACATACATATACATATATACACATATAAATATATATACATACATACATATATATATATATACACACACACATACACATATATATTATAGATTTTTATTAAAATACAGGTACATAGCTTTACCATCTTAACCAATAAAGCATTGTTATTATTTATTTTTATATTGATTGATAACATGTTTATAACCTTTAAACTCTTATATACAACTACCAACACAAAACCCTAGCAATTGTCTAAATGTCCCCATTCAGCTGCTCCAAGCCTCCCATGCAATTGTGATTGCTAAGAATAGAAAAGATAAAGGAAATACTGAGGGAAAAGATAGGAAAAATCAATGAAAACAAACGAAAGATGGAAAATTAAATGGCAAAACTTTTTCCATTGTAGATTGATCTTTTTTTTTTCTTTTTGCTTCCTTTTGTTTTTATTTTTGTTGGAATTTGGCTACTTATCTCCCGTAGTGCCGAGAATCCAAACCTAGCTTGTGATTACTGGTTTCCAATCAAAATGACGAATGCAAATCAATTAACTCGACACCCTAAATCCTTCCTTATGTTTTACAAAAAATTGAATGATTGAGAAAGAGGATTAAGAAGGAGGGAGAGTCATGTTTCTATACATATTTTTTCTTCTCTTTTTATCAGTTTTTGACTTGGGAAGCTATATCCCATTTTTGAAAACCAAATGTGAGTAATTGCTAGGTGCAATTATTCTCCACAATCTAACTTTTCCTCCCATGTTGGGTACTAGACCACCCATTATGGGCATATCAGAATCTACAACCCAATATCTCCCACTCACACATAATGGGTTCTTTAATCTCATAATCATTCTAAGAGAATGTAGTCTCTTTTCTCTGTATAAGTTCATACAAGAAAATAAGTGGTGCGACCAGCATACTTTATCATTTTGAGAGTTTATTGCTATACAACTGTTAGGTATATATAGCAATTCAAATATTAAGTAGAGTAAGTATGTAGTACCCTAGATTTATTTAGTCACATTTCAAACTCTCTTAATCTCTTTTATAACAGTAGCTTTGTATTCACAATTATGCACAAAGCTTAATTGGTCGATCGATGAATATAATTAGATGTGACACCAAAATGATCTTCTCTTTTTCTAGAGTCTTTCCATTTCTAATCCAACTGTTCTTCAGATATGTCTCATTAGATCGAATCATTCACGATCATTGGTAACAATCCAAAATAACTAACATTAAATCAGAACTTCAAGAAATAGTCAAAAGTCAAGGGTACCAAGTTGAGATTCCTTGTAATCTCAAGGGTCTCATACAACTAAGAAGCAGAACTATTGTCTTCTGTTACCTTTTTTGGTCAAATAATGCATATGTGGTATGAAACACATGTTACGGTATTATTCTCTTTTTTCTATAGAGCATATGTGTTGTGGCCAATCCCCTCATCGCCTGATCGCCGGGAATGATCACCTGCAAGGGAAAGTCCACACTGACCGGAGATGCCTCCGGCGGGGACCCTCCGATGATCAAGTCAGAGAGGAGACTAGGCAACAGTAGAGAGGAATCAGGAGACTCAGCGATGGAGAGAGCGAGAGAGAGAGAAAAGACCCTCTCTCAAGCTGCTGCCTTACCTCGTTTTATAGTAAGAGGTGGTATGATCCCACCGTCGGTGATGTAGACAACTGAAGAGTTGTCAAATCATCGGAGATTGTTACGTCGTTGACGAGCTGACAGGTCCTAGGAATTAATTCGCATCTTTGGCAGGACAGCGCCTCAGGTTCCTGGCAGGACAACGCCCCCTGACGGTTGCATGGCATGTCCTTGACAGGACTGCAGCCCACGCCGCTCGTTCGGCATCCAGAAGGGCCTGTAAAGGTCGGACGTCGGTTGTCCAAACCGACAGGGAGTCGGTGATGTCCCACCCGACAGGGAGTCGGTGATGCGAGATTGGCTTTTAGGCAATCGGAGGCAGCATCGGCCTATTAGGCCGACGCATTCCGATCGGACATGATCGGTAGTTACCATTGGTGTTGCCCGTCATCAGACGGGCAAAGTCGGTCAGTCCATCCTCTAGGGTGGGTCGGCATCGGGACCCATCGGTGAGTCGGTGTCGGTGAGTCGGCATCAGGGTCGGTCGGTATATCCCAACAGTTGCCCCCCCCACTCCTGAGCCTGATGCCACATCGGCCCGCATTTCCACGCAGGTGGGGCGTCGGGCGAAAGGAGTGGATTCTTCATTGTGTCATGCCTTGATTCTAGTGATCTCACCAGCGGACGATCCGGACAAATCGGTGTCAGATGACCTGATGTTCGATGATTCGATATCAGATGATCCGGTGTCAGGCGATTTAGTGTCGGACGATCTGGTGTTAGACGACTCAGTGTCGGACGATCTGGTGTCAGATGACTCAGTGTCAGACGATCTACTGTCAGACGATCCGATGTCAGGCGATCTAGTGTCGGACGATCCGGTGTCAGATGACTCAGTGTCGGACGATCTGGTGTCAGACGACTCGTTGTAAGGCGCCTTCTGGGGAACGCAAACCGCCGCCTGGCACTCCCTTGGGAGCGTGGATCGCCGTCAGACATCCCATCGGGAATGCGGATCGCCGTCAATGAATTAATTCTGAGGCGCAGTTTTTCTGCCACGTGCCGGGAGGTCGTTGGGCCGGAGTCATTCATGCAAATAAAGATGACGTGGCCCAATCTGGGATGGGTGCGCCAAACCATCGGGTTGGAGGAGGGCCCGGGTGCTTCCACGTGTCGATCATCCGAGAGGTACTCGTCGGTGCACCCTCATCCCGGCCGTCGAGGGACCCTATATATATGAGGTCACTTGTTTTCAAAATCTCACTTTTCACATTTTTGCTGTGAAGACTCTGCCCGAGCAGTCCCCCTCCGTCCCAGGTAGTTGCTTCTGCCTTCATTCTTTGGAAGGTCCATCCGAGACTTGTGTTTCCTTTCACCTTGTTCTTGCTTCTTTTGAAATCCTTTCTCCTTCTTCTTCTCTGTCTTTTCCTTCTTCTTGGTTCTGGCATCATGGCCAGGACTTCTCCTCGGAGAGCTCAGTCGGGGAATCCGACTGATGATCTTCGGTCGACCCCGAAAGTGGAGGTCTCCTCACTTTTGGGGCCAAATGTTGATCGGCTTCGGGATCAGTATTGTATTCCGGAGCAGTTCCGACTCTTCGCCCCCGGGGTTGGGGGACGGGTCAACAACCCGCCCGCGGGCCAGGTGGCTCTGTACGTCGAGGACCTCCGGACTGGTCTTCGGCTCCCGATTCCGGAGTTTGTTCGAAATCTTCTAGATTATTACGGATTTTGTCCAACGCAACTGACGCCGAACTCAGTTCGGTTAATAATTAGCTTCGCCCTGTTATGTCAGCTTTTGCCTATCAACCCTCGAATCTCTCTCTTCCGGGCATTCTTCGTCCTCCGACCCCACCCTAAAGTCCGAGGGTGGTGGCTCTTCAATCCCTGGAAGGGTCTTTCTTTCATCACTGATCTTCCATCATCCATTCATGGGTGGAAGAATCAGTTCTTCTTTGTTTCCTCTTCTTCTCCTTGGGGTTTTCTTTCCCGCTGGGTCGAGCCTCGGACCGAGGCGAACGAGAACAGTCGAGTGGAGGCGGACAACCGGAAGGATTTCTATCGACTCAAAGACATGTCGGTATCGAAGCAGAGGGAGCTTGTTACCGAACAAGCCCTCTATGACGCTGGCTTGAGCCTGGTCCCTCGTCTAGGTACTGCTCGATCCATCAATTATCTTTTTGCTTCACGTTTGTCCCCAAACATGTACTGATTCTCTTATTAAAATTGCAGGCACGCCACCGAGGATGAGGCCAACCGACGTCGAAATTAGACAATATGCAGCGAGGAAGAGGTCGACGTCCGGGGTCGGGCCCTCACGACCGTCGAAGAGACCCTCGACAACAGCGCCGACCGCCACCTCATCGGCGGCCGATCAGTCGAAGCCGATCATCGTGCTCTCGGCTCCGACGGCACCATCGGAGGAGCAGCCGGTGGAGGGAATGGCCGAAGGAGCATCGACGGTTTTGCCGATGGAGGAGGTGCAGGATGTCGTTCGGGAATCCGAACGTCCTCCATCGACGCCCGCTGCTGCCTCGGGGGGTGCTCAATCAAGCTCGAGCATCCCTTCCTTCCCCGATCTACGGGCCTGGGTGACCGATCGAGGGAAGGCCCCGATGGCCCCTGTTGATGACTCAAGGTCGGGGGGTCGCGCCACGTCGTCTGGCGCCTGGGTCCCCGAGGGAGCGTCAGCCCTGGCTGACCATAACTTGGCCAGGAGATTATGTCAGGGGACCCTCCTTCCAGCCGATGTGGAGGTTCTGAAGGCTCGACAGGTGATCGAGATGCTGTCTTCCTCTTACCCGACCATGATCGGGGTAAGTTCTGCCTCGCCTCCTCCCTCCATTACTGTCCTTATTATTTCATCTCTCTGACGGTCGGTTCTTGTTTGCAGTTGATTTACACTATGTCCGAACTAGAGGCCGGATACCAGAGGTTCGGGGACGTTCGGGCGGCCTGAAAGGATAGGGCAACGACCGTCGAGGTCGAAAAGGCGGTACTGGTCGAGCAATTGAAGCTGTCGACCGATCGGGAGGCGAGACTTAAGGACGAGATCTCTCATCTCGGGGCCGAACTTAAGTCGGCCCGCGGGGAAGCCAAGCGCAAGGGTCGAACCGCTCACCGACTGCGGCGTGAGTGGGATGGCATCGTTGCCGAACTCGAGGCCGAACGCGAGCAGCTCCAGGTTAGCCTGGAGAATCTCGCCAAGGCCGAGGAGGACTTGTCAATCGCCTAGGCCGACGCTGACATAGCGAAGGCAGAGGCAGAGTCGGCGAAGGAGTCCTTTGATCGGGCGGAGGCGAGGTCGGCGAAGGAGTCACTGGGTCGGGCGGTGGAGGACTTCCACGGCTCCGACAAATATCGGGAGGAACTCCTGGAAAGCGGCTTCGCGTCGTACCGGGTGGGGTACGAAGATGCTCAGGATGCAGTCCAGGCCTTGTACCCGAAGCTCGACCTTAGCGGCATCGTCCCCCCAGGACCAGAGGACCAAGCCACAGAAGAGGTGGCCGACCCATCGTCGGGAGATGCTACAGCGGTGGAGGAAATCATCCCGGAGCAGATCGCCGAAGAGGAGACGGCCCCGACCTCCGACCCAGCGCCGACCAAAGTGGATGCACCGGCTGCCCCCGAGCTCATCCCGATCGAAGAGGTCGACTCCGAAGGATGATCGGAGTCTTGTTACTTTTTTGTTTCGCTTTATGTACTTGTAATCGGGCTTCGGCCCAATTTTGTAGACTTAATGAAATTAAACATTTTCAACTTTCTTTTCTTCGCATGTTAAGATGCGCTTTGACTTAGAGTTGTAGAGTCGTAGACCCGACATACCATATTAGGTCACTCGGTAACATCCCAAGTCGTTAGTCGAGACAGTCGGTAACGTATACCATGGGAAAGGCAAGGTGAATTCCGATCACAGACTGTCCATCCGACAGTCGTAGTGTGCGCCTGTCGGAGGCCTGAGCCGAACGTCCATCGCCCGATCGTGAGTCGAAGGTCAAAGTCGAATGTGCATCATCCCGACATGAGTCGGGCATGTTCGTTGAGTCAAAGGTCTACCGACCTCCGGACACACATCCGTTGGGTCGAATGACGTCCGATGTTATCAGTCGGATGGCCTCCGATGCGTTCGATCAGAAAAATGATGGCAAGTCGAGTTTCCATTACCCAGATTGTGGTCGGACACATACATCACGGTGCATGATAAATGGTGGCAAGCCGAATATCCTTCGATCGGGCGTCACCTGGTCGGTAGGCTGCGAACGTGACCTTGGTCGCGTTGGCGCTTAGCCTTTCTTGGCTGGGGCCGAGTCGGCAAGCTAGCCGATTGTTTTGCCCGAGAGCCTGTCTGTAGAAGGAGTATAGCTCCCATCGTTATGGATACAACGGTCATCGTAAGAGTCCGATATGTTGTCGGCGACCGGGCCGTTGGTTTCCAATGAAATGTTGGGCCTAAGTCGGGGCGTCGAGCTCGTACTTTCGGTGAGCGCCGACCCATAGTCGAAGAGTCAAGATTTCAGACTCTGAAGTTTTGAAACTGAATTTGTATTCCGATTGAGGGGATACAGAGCTCACTGATAGTACAACCTCAGATTGTCAGCATTCCAAGTCTGGGGGATGGCCGTTCCTTTTAGGGTCTCTAACCGGTAAGCTCTCGGCCCTTAGGTGTCGGCTATCTTGTAGGGTCCCTCCCAGTTCGAAGATAACTTCTCCTGGTCCAGGGGCTTCGAGACTTCCGTCTTTCTTAAGACCAGATCTCCAGGTCGGAAAAGCTTCGGCTTAACCCTGGTGTTGTAGTACCGGGCCATCTTTTATCGGTAGGAAGCCATACGGAGTTGTGCCTCACGTCGGAGTTCGAGCAAGAGGTCTAAGTCGGCTCTCCGACACTCGGAGTTGTCCGGCTCATGATACTGCTCGACTCTGGTCGATGGTAACCCGATCTCCAGCGGGATCATGGCTTTCGTTCCATAGGCTAAGTTGAAGGGAGATTCTCTAGTTGGGACACGGGGCGTCGTTCGGTATGCCCACAGGACAGAGTTCGATTCTTCGACCCATAGGCCTTTGGCTTCATTTAGTCGGGTCTTTAGTCCATGTAGAATGGTCCAGTTGGTCACCTCAACCTCATCGTTGGACTGTGGATGCCCGACCGAGGTCAGTCAGTGCGTAATATGAAACCTCGCACAGAAGTCTCTGAAGTCCTGGTTGTCGAATTGTCGCTCGTTGTCGATAATGATGGTGTTTGGCAATCCGAACCTGAAGATGATGGACTTCTGAACGAAGTCTTCCATCTTTCGCTCAGTGATTTGCGCCAAAGGTTCGGCTTCCATCCACTTAGTGAAGTAGTCGATCGTGATGACTATGAACTTACGTTGTCCGGATATCGGAGGAAAATGTCCGAGTATGTCGATTCCTCACTGGGCGAAGGGCCATGGGGCGATGACTGGAGTAAGCTGGCTAGCGGGTCGGTGTTGTATGTTGGCATACCTTTGGCACAGTTCGCACCTCCGAACCAACTCAGCCGCGTCCTTCTTCATGGTGGGCCAGTAGTAACCCTGTCGCAGGACTTTGTAAGCTAAGGATTTGCCCCCCAAGTGATTACCGCAGATATCTTCATGTACTTCTCTGAGGGCATAGTCCGCGTCGATCGGCCCCAGGCACTTCAACAAGGGAAGAGAGAACGACCTTTTGTATAGTCGGCCGTCAACCATCACATATTGGGAAGCCGCCCACCGGAGTTGTTTGGCTTCCGTGGGGTCTTCGGGGCTAGTTCCGTCGGTCAGGTACTGAGCGATTGGATCCATCCAGTTCGGCTTTGTCGCCAATTGTAGCACCTCTTCGACCTTGTCGATGCTCGGTTGTTCAAGACTTTCTATGAATGTCCGACCCAAGGTGCCGTAGTCGGATGTCGCGAGCCTGGAGAGTACGTCGGCCCGAGCATTTTCTGCCCTGGGGATGTGGAAGATCTCGAAGTACTTGAAGGGTGCTACGAGATCTTTTACTTTTTGGTGATATTTGGTCATGGTCGGATCCTGCGCTTCGAACTCATCTTTGACCTGTCCAATGATCAGTTAAGAGTCGGAGAAGACTTTGAGACGGTCGACCCCGAGCTCCAGTGCCAACCCCAAGCCCGTGACGAGCACCTCATATTCGGCTTGATTGTTGGAGGCCTTGAAGTCGAACCGGAGGGCGTGCTCGGTAACCACTCCCTCCGAGTTGGTGAGTAGGAACCTGGCCCCGCTTCCTTGAGCGTTGGTGGCTCCATCGATGTGCAACACCCAGGTTGAATCGGGGTCACATTCAGAGGTCCCAACCTCTTCGGGGCTCCCCTCTCCCGATGCTCGATCGGTCGTCGGGCATTCCGTGACAAAATCGGCCAGAACCTGAGCTTTCAGAGCAGATCACGGTCGGTATTGAATATCGAACTCGCTCAATCTCACAGCCCACTTCGCCAGCCGTCATGATATGTCAGGGTGGTGCAGGATTGCTCTTAGGGGTTGGTCGGTGAGGACCACGATAGCGTGCGCCTGGAAGTATGGACGGAGCCGCTGTGCTGAAATGACCAGAGCAAATATCATTTTCCCTGCCTTCGAGTACCGAGTCTCGACTTTGTGAAGTACTTTGCTGACGTAATATATCGGTTGGTGAACTCGATTCTCGTTCTCTCGGACGAGCACCGAGCTAACTGCCTCTGGGGAGGTAGCAAAGTAAAGATACAATACCTCCCCGACCTCCGGCCTCACAAGTAGGGGCAGAGAAGTCAGATATTTCTTCAGTTCTTCGAAGGCTTGTCGGCACTCATTCGGCCAAGAGAAATGCTTTGCCTGTCTCAGGGTTTTGAAGAATGGGAGGCATCTCTCGGTCGATCGAGAAATGAATCGGCTGAGCGCGATGATCCTTCCATTGAGTTGCTGCACCTCCTTTTTGGTGTCCGGATGTCGCATGTCGATGATTGCTTTGATCTTCTCGGGGTTGGCCTCGACTCCTCGTTGCGAAATGAGGAACCCGAGGAACTTCCCCGAGGTCACTCCGAAGGCATACTTAGTCGGGTTCAGCTTCATCCGATGTCGTCGTAGAGTGCGGAAGGTTTTCTCAAGATCTTACACGTGATCTAGAATTTGCGCAGTCTTCACCAGCATGTCGTCCACGTACACTTCCATGTTGCGCCCGATTTGGTCCTTGAAGACCTTGTTGACAAATCATTGGTAAGTAGCTCCGACGTTCTTCAGACCAAAGGGCATTACTTCGTAACAGTAAAGACCCTTAGCGGTCACAAAAGCCGTATGCTCCTCGTCCTCGGGCACCATCTGGATCTGGTTGTACCCGATGAAGGCGTCTATGAAGCTGAGCAGTCAATAACCGGATGTTGCATCCACCAGCTGCTCGATCTTTGAAAGTGAGAAGCTGTCCTTCGGACAGGTCCGATTCAAGTCGGTGTAGTCGATGCAGATCCTCCACTTCCCGTTGGCTTTCTTCACCATAACGACATTGGCGAGCCAATCGGGATAGATGGTTTCTCTAATGAAGCCCGCATCGAGTAGCTTATCCACTTCCTCGTCAATGGCCTTTTGTCTTTCAGAAGCAAAAGACCGCTTCTTTTGCCTCATCAACCTCATTGCTGGGTCGATGTTGAGTCGGTGTGTCATCGTCTCTGGGGGGATGCCCGACATGTCCGCTGCCGACTAAGCGAACACGTCGGCATTGGCCTTCAGCAGCTCCGCTAGCTGTCGTCGCTCGGGGTCGGGTAATTGAGACCCGACCCAAACCACTTGTTCGGGATTCTCCATTATCGGGATGGGAACAAGCTGTTCGACCGGTTCACCCCGTTCTTCTTCTTCCCGTTGGTCTAGCTTGTCTACCGTCAGGGAGCCCTTCGATTCGTCGCTTTGAGCAGAGATTTGAAAGCATCGCCGAGCGAGCTGTTGATCCTCGTGCATCTCTCCGACCCCATTTTTGGTCAAAAATCGAACCAAGAGATGATACGTCAAAACTATTACCTTGAGGGTGTTTAGTCCGGGTCTTCCAAGTATGGCATTGTAGGCCGAAGGCACTTGGACGACCGCAAAGGTCAAGTGGACTGTACTCTGTTGTGGTTCGGTTCCAGCCATCACAGGCAAAGTAACTTCTCCTTCCACCATGACAGCATCTCCAACAAAGCCTATCAGGGGCATGGAGACTTTCTTGAGCCGGTCGGCCGACAGTCGCATCCGAGAGAAGGTCGAGTAAAACAAAATATTCGTCGAACTTCTATTATCTACAAAAATTCTTCTTACATCATAATTTGCTATTGTTGCCGAGACAACAACAGCATCGTCATGGAGAGTTTGGATGGTCCGAACATCTTCATCCGTAAAAGTAATTACATCGTCTTGGCGCAGCTTCTTCGCCGGCTCCCCCCCAGCAGTTGTTCCCGAGCCCAGTCTTTTGGAGATCATGTTGATGACCCCGGCCGTAGGCTGGTTAGTTGTTGCTTCTTCAGTCGGCTGGGGTCGTCGGTCGACGATGGGCCGAGTCGGCGGGTTCCTCCGAAATTTGTCGAGATATCTCCGACGTATGAGGGCCTCGATCTCATCCTTGAGTTGGATGCACTGCTCGGAGTTGTGGCCATGGCCTCGATGAAATCGACAGTACTTTCGTCGGTCGAGGCCCTTTGCCTTTAGAAACGGAGGCCGTCGCAGATATTCTTCTCCTTCGATCTCCATCAAAATCTGTGCACGAGGAGCAGAGAGAGGAGTATAGGAGTCATACCTGGGGCGCGTCGGCCTCAGACTCCACCGTCGAGGCGACCTCTGGTTCCGTCGTGGGGGTGAGACCCGACTGTCGGTCGGGGGCCTGCTAGGCTCGCCAGGGGCCCGACCCTTCCTTCGCTTCTCCTTCGGGCCCTTGGACTCGGTTAGTCGCCGGTCGGAAGCTCCTTTGTCTGCGCACATGTACTTGTACGCGCGCTCCAGCAGTTCGGCATACGTCCAGGGGAGGGTCTTGTCCAAGGAGTATGTGAATCGGGATGCTCTCAGTCCCCGCTTCATAGCCGAGATGGCCATGTCTTCATTGAGGTCCCAGACCTCAAGCGTGGCCGCGTTAAATCACGTCACGAAGTGTCGGAGCATCTCATTTTTCCCTTATTTGAGGGAGAAAAGGCTGTCCAAGGTTCGTGGTGGCTTCTGACTGGTGCTGAAGTGGGCCACGAAAGAGTGCTCGAGCTGCCCAAAGGAGTGGATACTTTTTGGGCGAAGATCGGAGTACCAGGCCCTGGCAGCTTTGCGAAGTGTGGTGGGAAAGCCGATGCAGAGGAGGGCATCGATTGCCCCTTGGATCGTCATGAGAGCCTTATAGCTCTCCAGGTGGTCGACAGGATCAGTAGAGCCGTCGTAAGGCTCCAGGTGTGGCATCTTGAACCGACCGGAGATCGGTTCGTCAAGGATGAGTTGGGAGAGAGGTTGGGCGATCTGGAAGTGATGTCGTTCGAGGACTTCTGTCCGTCCACCTGCAGCTGGACAAACCGACGGTCGATTTCTTCAAACCTACGTTCGTAGTCGTTGGCCCGTCGGTGCTGAGAGACCCCGGGGGTGGAGTCTCCTGATGAATTTGAGAGCGAGGCGGACGGTGTTCGCGGCCGCTTCTTCTTCCTTGCTCGTTCCAGCTGGGAAGGGGATAGTCGTCGAGACCAACGAGCGTCATGCCGTAGCCGCCTCTCTTCCTCTCGGTGGGAGTGCTGCAACAGCTGCTCCCGAGGAGGAGATGGAGACCGACGCGGGCGTCAGCGGCTGCTCCTGGAAAGCATCGGATGCATCGCCGATTGCTCCGTCGGTGAGCGCAACAACCGGGCGGGTTGAAGGCTTTTGACCGCATCCGTCAACACGATCATCTGCCGCACGATCGCTGCAATCTGCGCCTCCATGGTCACCACAGGATGGGGAGAGCTAGGCTCTGCGGCGGAGAGTGGTGGAGAAGTCTCTCCCCGACGGAAAGATCGTCTCGCCGATCCGGTGGCTCTCGATTGCTGAGCCCTGGTCCTCGTCATCTCGAAAAGGTTCTTCAAACTCTGTGGAGGTTGTGTGCCGGCCCCCCCTTCCTGGTGCACCAAACCTATTGCGCCCAATCCCCTCGTCGCCTGATCGCCGGGAACGAGCACCTGCAAGGGAAAGTCCACACTGATCGAAGATGCCTCCGACGGAGACCCTCCGACGGTCAAGTCAGAGAGGAGACTAGACAACAGTAGAGAGGAATCAGGGGACTCAACGGTGGAGAGAGCGAGAGAGAGAGAGAGAAAAGATCCCCTCTCAAGCTGCTGCCTTACCTCGTTTTATAGTAAGAGGTAGTATGGTCCCGCCGTCGGTGATGTAGACAACTGAAGAGTTATCAAATCGTCGGGGGTTGTCACGTCGTTGACGAGCTGACAGGTCCTAGAAATTAATTCGCATCCTTGGCAGGACAGCATCCCAGGTTTCTGGCAGGACAACGCCCCCTGGTGGTTGCACGGCATGTCCTTGATAGGACTGCAGCCCACGTCGCTCGTTCGACGTCCAGAAGGGCCTGTAAAGGTCGGACGTCGGTTGTCCAAACCGACAGGGAGTCAGGGATGTCGCACCCGACAGGAAGTCGGTGATGGGAGATCGGCTTTCAGGCGATCGGAGGCAGCGTCGGCCTGTTAGGCCGATGCATTTCGGTCAGGCATGATCGGTAGTTACCATTGGTGTTGCCCATCGTCAGACAGGCAAAGTCGGTCGGTCCATCCTCGAGGGTGGGTCGGCATCGGGACCCGTCGGTGAGTCGGCGTTGGTGAGTCGGCATCAGGATCGGTCGATATATCCCAACAATTGCCCCCCCACTCCTGAGCCTGATGCCACGTCGGCCCGCATTTCCACGCAGGTGGGGCGTCTGGCGAAAGGAGTGGATTCTTCATTATGTCCCATATCCGTGCTACAGTTTTCGAATTTTATCCAAATCTGATCAAACACTATTTTTTAGGTTTGATTGAATTTGGGTAGGGTGCATACTCATTGAGTCGGATCGATTTTGCCATCTCTATCTAACTGTCCGAACCAAGAGTAGAAAGCTAATATTGCTCCGAGATACTGTTGCTCCTTGGATTGATTTTGATGATTACAAAGTATTCGAAGGGGTACTAATGATTTTCGCTTTAAAAAGACTTATTATTCTTCAGGGGCAAAATCATAATTTTATCAAACCCTAATTTGAAAGCATCAAGTGATAGAACAAAAGATTTGTGACCCATGGGTAAAAATTTTATTATTTTTGGATTTGTATTTTGAAAGATTTGCATGTTTGAAAAACATGAGTCGACCCATGAGTCGACTCATGGCACATGAGATGTTTGGTACGTTGAAATTCTTGGTCGGCACAAACTTGGCACACCCTGTGAGTCGACCCATGAGTCGACCCCCAAGGCATGAGTCGACCCATGAGTCGACCTCTGCGGATTTTGAGCCAATTTTACAGAACCTTGCTTCCCGTTTGATTCTCTGATGTTTTTCCACAGAGGTCGACCCATGAGTTGACCCCCAGGCATGAGTCGACCTATGAGTCGACCCCTGTGACGGAATTTTTTCGCAACGGCTAGTTTTTAACCTATTTTAAATACTTTTAATGCTCATTTAATGTGGTCTAACGGCTCTATTTCAGCCTAGAATGTTTTTCACTATTTCTTGAAGCTATAAAAGGGACAAAAAGGTGGGAATCAAAGAAGAAAAAAAGAAGAGAGATTTTGAAAAAGGGATTTCAAGCAAACTTTTCAGCCCTAAGCAAGAGCTCACTGAAAGCATTCAAGAAGCCTTTAATCCAAGCTCACCAATTCCTCAAGTGCACATTCAAGTCTCCAACCACCTTGAGAAAATCAAAAAGAGTCTTCTTTCCTTTGAGTAAAGTATATTTAAAGCATCATACGCTCATTAAAGGAGCTTTCTTTGTACTTACTTATACTATTCATTGTTATACTTTGTTTGAGTTATTGTTTTTGTTTTGAAAGGATTCTAAAATAAGGAAAGGTTGATCCGAACCTTGAATCGGAGTGTATTGGGTTGGCTTGTACCTGAGAAACAAGTGGACTGGCTTGGGATAGCTAGAGTCGGAGTTTCCGACATTTGTATTCAGGTCGAATACAAGTTAGTGGATTGAAATTCCCAAGTAGGAGCTTGGGGAGTGGATGTAGGTGAAAGGTTGGCACCGAACCACTATAAATCTTTTTGTTTGTGGTGTGCCTAATTTCTCTTCTTTAACTCTTCATTATTCTCTTGTATTCTTGCTTTTAGCCATTAGCCTTGAATTAATTTTACTCTCCCTATTTATTTATCTATTGTCAAACATGTTTCATAAGTCACAAGTTAAGCTTAAAATTTTTAGAAACCCAATTCACCCCCCCTCTTGGGTTGCATAGCTGGGCAACAAGTGGTATCAGAGCCCGGTGCTCTAGTCCTACTTTGATCTAAACAATCAAAGAGCCAAAGATCTATGGCAACTCAAGTCGGTACTTCTCTAGTCGAGGGGCAATCCACTAACCGATCTCTACTTTTCAATGTTTCTAATTACACCTATTGGAAAGCTCGGATGAAAATATTCATTCAAGCACTCGACTATAATATGTGGAGTATCATAGTGAACGGTCCTCACACACCCACTAAAATTATAGATGGTGTGGAATCAGCCAAACTCGAGAAAGAATGGGATGAGGTTGATAAGAAAATGGCCCAATTAAATGCTAAAGCTATGAATGTTCTTTATTGTGCTCTTGATGCTAACGAATTTAATCGTATTTCTACTTGCTCGTCTGCTAAAGAAATATGGGATAGGTTAGAAGTAACCCATGAAGGAACCAATCAAGTAAAGGAGTCCAAAATCAACATGCTTGTGCATAAATATGAATTATTTAAAATGGAGCATGATGAGTCCATAACTGAAATGTTTACTCGCTTTACTGATATTATAAATGGTTTAAAGAGTCTTGGTAAGTCCTATACTAACAGTGAGCTTGTAAGAAAGATTCTCAGGTCCTTACCAAGAATTTGGGAAGCCAAAGTGACCGCCATCCAAGAAGCCAAGGACTTGAACATTCTACCCTTGGAAGAGCTTCTTGAATCATTAATGACTCATGAGCTGAGCATGAAGCAACATCAAGAGGAAGAAGTCAAGAAGAAGAGAACAATTGCCCTCAAATCCACAGCTCCACCAGATGAAGAAATTGATGACACCGAAAATGAAGAGCTGAATGAAGAGTTGGCCCTCATTACCCGAAGATTTAAGAAATTTTTGAGAAAAAAGAAACAAGGGATGAGGAAGAGGCCATTCACAAAAGGGGAACAGAGCAAAGAAAAAGATAAAGACCAACTCCTTATCTGCTACGAATGCAAGAAATCGAGACACTTCAAGTCCGAATGCCCACAACTGAAGAAGGATCTCAAGAAGTACAAGAAGAAGACCATGATGGCCACTTGGAGTGCGAGTGATGACTCAAGCTCAGAAGAGGAAGACTCGACTGAATAAGCCAACCTGTGCCTTATGGCACACGAAAATGAGGTAATTTCTGAAACTCCTAGTGACTTTATATTTGAAGAACTACATGAAGCCTTTTATGATTTAGTTGATGAATTAAAGAAACTAGGGATGAAGAACAAAGATCTAAAATTAAAAAATCAATCCTTATTGAAACAAAATGAAAGCATTTCAATTGAAAAATCCATCCTGCTTCAAGAAAATCAAAGTTTAAAGAATGAAATCTTCAAGTTAAAATCAATAGTAAAAAAATTCATCTTGAGTTCAAATAAACTTAACATGATTCTTGATAATCAAAAGGCCGTGTATGATAAGGCTGGACTTGGCTATAACCCTTTGAAAAAACAGAAGTATCTGAAAAATATCTATGTAAACTCTTCAAATAATAAGTTCTCTAATATTACTTGCTTCAAATGTGGTAGAATAGGACACAAGTCATACACTTGTTTCTCTAACAAATCTGTAAACTCAAATGTAAAGAAAATATGGGTTCCAAAAGGAACCATTATGACTAACCAAAAAGGACCCAAGAAAGCTTGGGTACCTAAAACAAAAACTTGACTTTTGCTTGCAGGTGTGTCTAGCATCCCAAGGAGGAAACAGGAAATAGTATCTTGACAGCGGATGCTCGAGACACATGACTGGTGATGAATCCCAATTCATCACTCTTGATGCTAAGAATGGAGGGATGGTCACCTTTGGAGATAATGGTAAAGGAAAGATCATCGGTATAGGTAACATTGGTATCACTCCCTCCAAATACATTGAAAATATTTTGTTAGTAGACGGTTTAAAGCATAATTTACTAAGCATTAGTCAATTTTGTGATAAAAGATATAAAATTATTTTTGAATCTTCTGTTTGTATTGTAACTAGTCCTATTAACGATGGCATTAAATTTATGGGACATAGACATAGTAATATTTATATGGTAGATTTAAATGATCTATCCAAAATAAACATGCAATGCCTAATATCCTTGAATGCCAAAATTAATGAGACTAGTTGGCTTTGGCATCGTAGGCTTGCACATATTAGCATGCATTCTCTTTCAAAATTAATTAAGAAAGAATTGGTTCTTGGTTTGCCAAAATTAAATTTTGAAAAGGATAGAATTTGTGATGCGTGCCAACTGGGTAAACAAACAAGAGTTTCATTTAAATCCAAAAATATTGTTTCAACCTCTAGACCTTTAAAGCTTTTGCATATAGACTTATTTGGACCTACTAGAACTACTAGTCTAGGAGGCAAACGATATAGTTTTGTAATTATAGATGATTACTCTCATTTTACTTGGATTTTTTTTTGGCACACAAAGATGAAACTTTTCAAGTTTTCACTAAATTTTATCAAAAAGTTACTAATGAGAAAGGATTTTCAATTCAAAATATTCGAAGTGATCATGAAACTGAATTTGAAAATCAAGACTTTGAAAAATTTTATGATGAAAAAAGAATTGGCCATAACTTCTCTGCACCTAGGATACCCCAACAAAATGGGGTAGTAGAAAGAAAAAATAGAACCCTAGAAGAAATGGCCCATACCATGCTATGTGAAAGCAACCTTCCAAGATACTTTTGGGTGGAAGCTATTAACACAGCATGTTACATTTTAAATCGTACTTTGATTAGATAAATTTTAAAGAAAACCCCCTATGAGCTTTGGAAAGAAAGAAAACCTAATATTGCATATTTTTATATTTTTGGTTGCCGATGTTTTGTATTAAATAATGGTAAAGAAAGACTTGAAAAATTTGATGCAAAATCAGATGAAGCAATCTTTCTTGGTTACTCCTCCACTAGTAAAGTTTTTAGAGTTTTTAACAAAAGAACTTTAGTAGTAGAGGAGTCGATACATGTTGTCTTTGATGAATCTAACGATCTTCCTTCAAGGAAGAATGAAGGTGTTGATGATGCAGATCCTCTTATAGAAGGAATGAAGGAGATCACTCTGAAAGATTCAATATTTCAAGATGATGAGGAACATGAAGACAAACAGGACGAGGGAGGTGAAGAACATCAAGAACAACCTCAAGATACAAATAACCTATCCAAAGAATGGAGGTATGTTCACAATCACCCTAAGGAGCTAATTATTGGTGATCCTATGCATGGGGTAAAAACTCGTTCTTCACTTAAAGATGCATTTAATCATTGTGCTTTTGTCTCTCATCTTGAACCAAAAACTATTGAAGAAGCTGAAAATGATTATAATTGGATTAATGCAATGTAAGAGGAACTTAATCAATTTGAAAAAAATAATGTATGGACTTTAGTATCAAGACCTAAAAATTATTCAATAATTGGCACAAAATGGGTCTTTAGGAATAAATTAGATGAACATGAAAATATAATAAGAAATAAAGCAAGATTGGTTACTAAAGGTTATAATCAAAAAGAAGGAATTGATTTTGATGAGACCTTTGCACCTGTTGCTAGATTAGAGGTCATTAGACTTCTACTTGCATATGTTTGCTTTATAAAATTTAAATTATTTCAAATGGATGTCAAAAGTGCTTTTTTGAATAGATATATTGCTGAAGAAGTCTATGTAGAACAACCCCCAGGTTTTGAAAATCATACTTTTTCTAATCATGTTTTTAAATTAAATAAAGCTCTATATGGTTTGAAACAAGCACCTAGGGCTTGGTATGATAGGCTAAACAAATTTTTACTAAATAATGATTTTTCAAGAGGTAATGTAGACACAATCCTTTTCATTAAAAGAAATCAAAATGATATATTAATTATACAAATATATGTTGATGATATTATTTTTGGGTCTACTAATGAATCTCTTTGTCAAGACTTTGCTAAGCTCATGCAGGGGGAGTTCGAGATGAGCATGATGGGAGAACTTACATTCTTCCTCGGACTTCAAATCAAACAAACAAAGGAAGGAATCTCCATCACCCAAAGCAAGTACATCAAGGAATTACTCAAAAGATTTAGAATGGAGAACTCCAAAGCAATTAGCATACCCATGAGCCCTTCATGTAAGCTTGACAAGGATGAAGAAGGTAAATGTGTAGACTTAAAATATTATAGAGGTATGATTGGCTCTCTATTATATTTGACTGCAAGTAGGCCTGATATCATGTTTAGTGTTTGTCTGTGTGCTAGATTTCAATCTAATCCTAAAGAGTCTCACTTGAATGCTGTTAAAAGAATCCTTAGATATTTAAATGGTACTCAAACTCTAGGATTATGGTACTCTAAGGACTCATTAATTGACTTAATAGGATATTCAGATGCTGATTTTGCTGGATGTAGATTAGATAGAAAAAGTACTAGTGAAATTTGCCAATTTCTTGGAGTTAACTTAATCTCCTGATTTAGCAAGAAACAAAATTCGGTAGCACTGTCTACGGCTGAGGCCGAATACATTGCAGCTGGAAGTTGTTGTGCTTAAATCTTGTGGATTAAGCAACAACTCGAAGGCTTTAGTATCAAACTTAATGAAACACCCATAAGATATGATAACACTAGTGTCATAAATCTTACTAAAAATCCAATTCAACATTCTAGGTCTAAACATATTGAAATCAGACATCATTTTATAAGAGAACATGTTCAAAACAAAGATATAATTCTTGACTATGTTTGCACTGAAAATCAATTAGCTGATATCTTTACAAAGGCTCTAAGTGAAGATAGATTCTGTGAAATTAGGAGAGATCTAGGAATTCTTGATCCATTTGCTTAAATATCTCTCTAATTCCAAGGAATCGATGTCAAAATTTCTTTGAGCTCAATTTTCATCATCTCTCTTGGACCTAAAAGCTCAAGATTATCCTTCTCACAACTTGTCATTGAGCAAAAACTCTTCTTCCAAAATTCTAAATTTTTTCAAAATTTATTCATAATTTTTCTGAAATTTTGTGAATCATGAGTCGACCCCTAGGGTCGACCCAATGGCATACTTGCAATTTTCGGCCAACATCCCACGGGTTCATCTCTTTTTAATTAAAAACCAGTTCATGAGCCGACCCTCTCCATCTTCATCTTCCTCCCTCCAAAACCCATAGTCCTCATCTTCTTTCTCTCCAAATCCAAGGTCTAAGCCCAAGATCCTTCTCCCATCACCTCTCCACCTCAAATCGCCCCTTGGAAAAGGAGCTATTCCTATTTTTCTCCCTTGATTGGAGCGGTTGGAGCGTGCCCTAGCTTCCACCATTCTCCTCCAAATCGGGGTTTCTCTCCTCCAAAAAAAATCCCTTTCCATCCCCTAATAACCCTCTTTCTCCTCACCCATTTGATCTTCCAAGTCTCCTTGCTTGCTCTTGTGGTGAGAATGGCTCCAAAAATGAAACTCTCTCAAAGAAAAAAATCAGTCCGTGAGTTGGAAGAGGGCGTGCGCAGGAAAAGACAAGCTTCTCAGACTTCTTCTGCTCCCATTCCTGCTTCAGCATCTGCTCCAGGTTCCTCTCAGTCTCCTCTCAGCCCTAGTAAAATTTCTCTCTCCGTCAGAAAAGTAGAAACCGGCAAAAATGTTGACTTCAAATTTTTTGAAAAAGAGGGGTTCTCCATTGGTGCAAAGATCAAAAACTAAGGTTGGAGATTTTACTGTTCTCTTAAAGAAGTTACATATGTAGATTTGGTTAGAGAGTTTTATCTGAATTTACGCTATGGCAATGGAACAGTAACATCTACTGTGAAGGGAATTGATATCTGCTTAGATCCTGTTATTTTGGGAGAGATTCTTCATTTGCCCTGTGAGGGATATTCAAACATGAAACTCCCAGTGAAGGAAGAAGGGATTAATGTGATCTTAGGAGAAACCTATTCGGAAAGTCTAAATAAATTAGAAGCCAAGATCCTGTCCATTGAAATGAGAATTCTACATCAATTGGTAACAAAGCTTTTCTTCTCAAGAAGTGGTAGACATGACCTCCTATCAGGCCGAGACATATGCATCATGTTTCATGTGATCACCCAAACCCCCCTAAACCTCCCAGCTTTAATGATTGAGGCCATGAGGGAAACCCTGAATAGATCCAAGGCACATCTGCCTTTTGGAATGGCCCTCACACTGGTATTCAGGAGGTTTGGAGTTAGTTTTGAAGGGGAGGCATCAGCTAGGCTCTCTCACTCTGACACCATCAACCAACACACTTTGCACCGCATGAGATTCACTAGGACTGATGGTGGTTGGATTAAGGGTGCAGAAGAGAGAGTTGAGGACAGAGCTGAGGACAGAGCTGAGGAAGAAGGTCCTTCATCATCCCTCCATGACATCAGGGCAGCATCTCCAGACATCCAGTTTGTTTCAGATCCAGAGGCTAGCCCTTCAGAGTCCACCAGGAGGCACACTCCAGTTCAGCAGCCAGACAGCAGAGCACCTCCCTTAGAGATCAGATTGGCTGATGATCAGATTGAGATGATTTCTCAGCATGTGGCTTCCTTGCTTTCTCGACAGTGGGGCACTTCAGCTTTTGCATCGGGATCCACATCATTAGATGCATCTGATCAGACTTTGATCCTCCATATCTCCACTGTATTTCAGATGATCTCAGATCAGTCAGTTCGGATTCAGCAGCTCGAGGGTTGCATTTTGAGACTGATTGGGAGGGTATTTGACTTGCAGGGGCAAGTGTTAGCTCTGGCACATCCACAGCCACAGGAGTGCACTACTAAGGTCTCAGACCTATCTATGGAGGCAGCCAGACTTAGAGGAGTATTGGAGAGTGGATTTGATTTCCTGAGGAGAGAGATCAGAGGCTCTAGTGAGCATGCATCCACACAGTTCACTGCACTGCTTCAGTCTATTTTGAGAGCTCTGAACCTTCTTGACACCATCAGGCTCTCTCTTGCAGTTCAGTCTGTTGCTTCTCAGCCTTCAGGATCATCTCGTCCACCTACTCATGCCAGCACCTTCACTCATGGCAGAGGCAGACGGGGTAGAGGACGAGTCCTTGATCGTGATCCATCATCTCCCCACCCCATCTCCGATACATCTGATTCTGATCCATCCAGTTATGAGCTCTACTAGATCCTTGTTGTTAGTCTTGATTTTTTTTCTAGGATCTATCTTCTGGGCCATGTAATGATATTAACTGATTGACTTTTATATTATGGAATATGTATTGGACCAACTATGGTATCAATCACTTTTTGATTATATATCTACTCTTTGACTTTTAATGTATGTCTTTTAAATTGAGTTCCTTTCAATTATGTGCGTGCCTAAAATACTATGAATTGCTATTTCATATCTATGATACTCAATGGTATATTTTTTGATTGCTGTATTCAGGGGGAGTAAACATTAATGTTAGTAAAATTAATGATTAGTACAAGAAGCTCAAGAAACAAAAAGAGAAAATGTATTCAAAAGAAAAGGGGAGTAAACAATGTTTGATGATGTCAAAAAGGGAGAGAAATTAAAGAATCAAAAGCAAGATTAATAAAAGACTTAAAAATAAAATGAGTAAATTGCTAAGCAAAAACAAATGAGCAAACTGTAAAATTAATTCTTAGACATACTCTAATACACCTTAAAATTAATTCTTAAACATGCTCTGATACACCTTAAAATTAATTCTTAGATATGCTCTGATAGACCTTAAAATTAATTCTTAGACATGCTTTGATATACTTAATTTTTAAACATGCTCTGATACCAAAATTAGATAATCAAATGAGAATGAGCAAATTTTCAAGATGCTAAGAAATCTGAAAAACAAGCAAATGAGATATTTTCAAATATGCAATTTTCAAATTCTTAGGCAAATTCTGCTTTGCTCTAATAGTAAAAATAAATTTTGCTCCGATACCAAAACCGCATAATCAAATGAGAAAATTTTTAAATCATTAAGCAATAGGCAAATTATTTATGCAAATGAGCAACACAAGCAAATGGGCACATGTATCACATGCCAAAAGAATCAATCTTCTTTTCAAGCAAATGCACTTGTAAGTAATTTTCAAGTTGGCAATAAATTTTTTATTTATCTTCAAACTACCTATAATGAAATTCATGCTCATTGATTTATATATATGCTTTCATTCATGTGTTTTGTCATCATCAAAAAGGGGGAGATTGTTGCTCCTTGGATTGATTTTGATGATTACAAAGCATTCGAAGGGGTACTAATGATTTTCGCTTTAAAAAGACTTATTGTTCTTCAGGAGCAAAATCGTAATTTTATCAAACCCTGATTTGAAAGCATCAAGTGATAGAACAAAAGATTTATGACCCATGGGTAAAAATTTTATTATTTTTGGACTTGTATTTTGAAAGATTTGCATGTTTGAAAAACATGAGTCGACCCATGAGTCGACTCATGGCATATGAGATGTTTGGCACGCTGAAATTCTTGACCGGCACAAACTTGGCACACCCTGTGAGTCGACCCCCAAGGCATGAGTCGACTCAAGAGTCGACCTCTGCGGGTTTTGAGCCAATTTTACAGAACCTTGCTTCCCGTTTGATTCTCTGATGTTCTTCCACAGAGGTCGACCCATGAGTCGACCTCCAGGCATGAGTCGACCCATGAGTCGACCCCTATGACGGAATTTTTCTGCAACGGCTAGTTTTTAACCCATTTTAAATATTTTTAATGCTCATTTAATGTGGTCTAATGGCTCTATTTCAGCCTAGAATATTTTTCACTATTTCTTGAAGCTATAAAAGGGACAAAAAGGTGGGAATCAAAGAAGAAAAAAAGAAGAGAGATTTTGAAAAAGGGATTTCAAGCAAATTTTTTAGTCCTAAGCAAGAGCTCACTCAAAGCATTCAAGAAGCCTTTAATCCAAGCTCACCAACTCCTCAAGTGCACATTCAAGTCTCCAACCACCTTGAGGAAATCAAAAAGAGTCTTCTTCCCTTTGAGTAAAGTGTATTTAAAGCATCATACACTCATTAAAGGAGCTTTCTTTGTACTTACTTGTGCTATTCATTGTTATACTTTGTTTGAGTTATTATTTTTATTTTGGAAGGGTTCCAAAATAAGGGAAGGTTGATCCGAACCTTGAATCGGAGTGTATTGGGTTGGCTTGTATTCGAAAAACAAGTGGACTGGCTTGGGATAGCTAGAGTCGGAGTTTCTGACGTTTGTATTCAGGTCGAATACAAGTTAGTAGATTGAAATTCTCAAGTAGGAGCTTGGGGAGTGGATGTAGGTGCAAGGTTGGCACAGAACCACTATAAATCCTTTTGTTTGTGGTGTGCCTAATTGCTCTTCTTTAACTCTTCATTATTCTCTTGTATTCTTGCTTTTAGCCATTAGCCTTGAATTAATTTTACTCTCCCTATTTATTTAGCTATTGTCAAACATTTTTCATAAGTCACAAGTTAAGCTTAAAATTTTTAGAAACCCAATTCACCCCCCCTCTTGGGTTGCATAGCTGGGCAACAGATACAATACTATTCTCGGAGCCATTCAACATTGGGCTTGGACAAAGAAGAGACTTCCATCTCCAAATTCGAAGGAGAATCGTCGGTCGAATTCTCTGATCGATTATCCCGAGAAGATGAAGCTTTTGTTTCCCTACTTGCTATTGAAAAAAAAAACTAGAAGAAGAAAAAGAACAAAAACCTAAGAGGGAGGAATGAAAACTCAACCTGAAACTAGGGATGACGTGAAGAATAAAGAAACTTGAAAAGCTCCTAACACTAAGGCAAAACCTTCTATTGCAGAGAAGAATGATGAATTTAAAAGCAAAAAATTCAAATGAAAGCGATTTTATATATATAGAACTCCTCAACAGTCCAGATAAAGTCATTCAAATCAGGATTTTCTCAGATGTTGATACGTGGCTACATCAAGACTGACCATCGATTGAATGGCTCGACGTACCTACCTCTAAATCATGCCACCTCACTATTATCCATTTGAACGGCATAAAGCCAATGACATCTGGACACATGGCCAAAATCTACTAATCAGAATCAAATCATCCAAATTCTCCAAACGTCAAATTATCCTCTCGAAACAACATCCCAATGATGATCTCACATTTATCGAAACAACAAAATGACTGGAGACCTTTCATATTTTAAAAAATTATTAATGCCTACAGCCGAATCGAGGCTCGAGACAATACGTGGCAACTCCTTTCATCCAACGTGACAGATCATGCGACAATACGCATGTCAGACTACCTTGGACTTGGGAGTGGAGGGGTAACTATTGGGATGATTTAGCCGACTCCCCGATTCTGACTTGTCATCGGTCTAATAAGCACGACTGTCAATCGGTTGGCCGACTGTTAGTCGGCTAATCTCAGCCATCAACAAACTTAACCATGATAACTCGACTGATCTCAGATCAATGACTATCGGTATATCAGAGTTACCAATCGATGTTCATTCGAATTTTCATGACTACCGACATACGATCGACGTACTAAGATTATCGACATATAGTCAGCTTATCTAAAACTACCAACGCAAAAAGTATATAATGGTCAGAACATGATCAGTGATGGGTATAACCAACCATCCCATGATCATATAATGCTAGAATAAGTGTGACCCATATGTTTAACCATTACAGACGGTTATCAACTACTCATTTATAAAAGGAGATAAATGAACAGCATTTGGCAATGACAATTCTGGGCTGATACTCTGCCATTCTAAATACTTATTTACTGTTCACCACTCTTCACTAATTTAAGCATCAGAGGATCTCTGTCAGATATAATTTCGGTTAGTGTGGACTTCATTTTGCAGGTGCTCTTCACCGACAACAGGAGCAACAAGAGATTGATCACAACAGTATTATATTAGTATAATATTCTTTTATAATAAGGTAGTATTATATTATCATAGTGTAACATTTCTTTATTATAGTATTACTTTACAACTATATATTGTTGCTTGATAATAGTGCAATATAACTTTATAATAATATAGTATTACTTTATAATAGTGTAGTGTTGCTTTTATTATAATGTAGTATTGTATTATAATAGTATAGTATTATTTTATAATAGTATAGTGTTGCTTTATAATTGTAAGGATAATTGGACTATTTTATCCTATCTGGGTAGCTATTTTTAAGTTATATTTCAAATGAAGAAAATTTTTTACTTGAAACATAAGTGAGTAGCTACTTTTAAGTTTAAACTCAATTAGATATTTTTTATTAATTATATATATATATATATTAAATTTATTATGGTACATAAAAATGCCCCTTGGCATGACATTCTGCATCATGCCAGTTATTAAATGCATGGCATGATTTTTTATTTTTTCATACTATTTTATAGGTTAACTATACATAAAGATTTTTCAAACATAAAAACTATTTACAAATATTTACTTTTTATAAATTTGCAGATCAAGATTTTTTATTACTTAAATTTTCCAAGAAAATAGTAAGCTAATTATCATTGGCCAAAAAAATAAATTTTTTCCCTATCTTTGTCATTCACTCTGAATCATCCTAGAAAATCAAGAAATAGATCTCTAAGGGTTGGCAATCCAAGTTTACTTATCCAAACTTATTCAAACAAAACTTGAGTAATTATCAACCCTAGATATTTGAGTGTGGGTATGCATGTGTGTATATATATACACATGTATATATACATGTATGTATGTATGCATGCATGAATATATATTCTTAATGGTTCTTATAACATTTTACACGCACCCTATGAGTGATAGCTTCTATGATTTAAACTCATTTGCTAGTAGACAAATGCAAACCATCAATCCACCTCACGGAAGCTGAGGCTTTTTCAGGGATACCCAAGCTCCACGTCCCATAAAATCATTCAACTTTTCCAACAGCGGCTGTGAAACCGCACAACTTTGCACAGAAAATGACAGCATTTTGGCCTTCAAATTGCCACGGTCGAGTTGGTCTGGTTGGGTGGTCAATTTAAACAGTGACATGGACGACATTTTCCTTGGGTTGGAATAGATTCGTTGAAGGGAATTGTTTGTCCATTTTCACCACCAACGTCCATGCGTCTCCCTCCGTCCCGTTCAATCAAGCCCTTTGTGAGCAAAGCTACATGCATCGGATGCGACAACTTCGCCAGGCCGGATGTCAGGTTTGCTGCAAATGAAGCAAGTTAGATTAAGTCTCAATCTAGCTTGAGTTTAATTTGATATTATTTGTGTCAATACCCTACCCGCTTGTACTCCGAGCGCTTGAAATGGCAATGGATTCGGTCCTGTGCCAAGGTAGGCTTACTTTTGAAGATTTTTATTTGTTAATCTAGTTTAAATGACTACCAAGAGTAACACACACACACACACGCACGCACGCACACATGTATGTCTGTATATACGCACGCGCGCATATATATATATATATATATATATATATATATATATATATATATATATATATATATGTGTGTGTGTGTGTGTGTGTGTGTGTGTGTGTATGTGTGTGTGTATACATACATACACATACATACATATATAAATATATATACATACATACATATATATATATACACACACACATACACATATATATTATAGATTTTTATTAAAATACATGTACATAGCTTTACCATCTTAACCAATAAAGCATTGTTATTATTTATTTTTATATTGATTGATAACATGTTTATAACCTTTAAACTCTTATATACAACTACCAACACAAAACCCTAGCAATTGTCTAAATGTCCCCATTCGGCTGCTCCAAGCCTCCCATGCAATTGTGATTGCTGAGAATAGAAAAGATAGAGGAAATACTGAGGGAAAAGATAGGAAAAATCAACGAAAACAAATGAAAGATGGAAAATTAAAAGGCAAAACCTTTTCCATTGTAGATTGATCTTCCTTTTTTTTTTTCTTTTTGCTTCCTTTTGTTTTTATTTTTGTTGGAATTTGGCTACTTATCTCCCGTAGTGCCGAGAATCCAAACCTAGCTTGTGATTACTGGTTTCCAATCAAAATGACGAATGCAGATCAATTAACTCGACACCCTAAATCCTTCCTTATGTTTTACAAAAAATTGAATGATTGAGAAAGAGGATTAAGGAGGGAGAGTCATGTTTCTATACATATTTTTTCTTCTCTTTTTATCAGTTTTTGACTTGGGAAGCTATATCCCATTTTTGAAAACCAAATGTGAGTAATTGCTAGGTGCAGTTATTCTCCACAATCTAACTTTTCCTCCCATGTTGGGTACTAGACCACCCATTATGGGTGTATCAGGATCTACAACCCAACATCTCCCACTCACACATAATGGGTTCTTTAATCTTATAATCATTCTAAGAGAATGTAGTCTCTTTTCTCTGTATAAGTTCATACAAGAAAATAGGTGGTGCGACCAGCATACTTTATCATTTTGAGAGCTTATTGCTATACAACTGTTAGGTATATATAGCAATTCAAACATTAAGTAGAGTAAGTATGTAGTACCCTAGATTTATTTAGTCACATTTCAAACTCTCTTAATCTCTTTTATAACAGTAGCTTTGTATTCACAATTATGCACAAAGCTTAATTGGTCGATCGATGAATATAATTAGATGTGACACCAAAATGATCTTCTCTTTTTCTAGAGTCTTTCCATTTCTAATCCAACTGTTCTCCAGATATGTCTCATTAGATCGAATCATTCACGATCATTGGTAACAATCCAAAATAACTAACATTAAATCAGAACTTCAAGAAATAGTCAAAAGTCAAGGGTACCAAGTTGAGATTCCTTGTAATCTCAAGGGTCTCATACAACTAAGAAGCAGAGCTGTTGTCTTCTGTTACCCTTTTTGGTCAAATAATGCATATGTGGTATGAAACACATGTTACGGTATTATTCTCTTTTTTCTATAGAGCATATGTTTATATTATAAAAGTAATACCGTACAGATGATAGTTTAGATATACTTAATATTTAACTTGAGTCCTCAACTCTACTTTTTTCTTTTAGGAATATTTCAACAGGGCTTCCATCTGGCATATAAAGACAGGTAAGGTAAATTATAGGTTTATTCACCTTAGTCACAAAAAAAAATTATATTATCATAGTGACCTCATCTTGACCCATCATCAGGCGATTTTGTTTTGAGTTTGAGCTCTCTAGATTTATAAAGGATACTCAAAACTAATCTTACCTCTATAATAACACTAAAATTATAGAGATGATTGCCTGTGTGAGAAGACAATCTTCTGTCCAACATACCATTTCAATATATGTACAAAACATAAAAAAAAAATATTAAACTTGTGAGTATGCTTTATCTGACAAAATTTTCTAATTGATATTAATTTGGGAAAGAAACATCATCCATTACTCATAAAACTAAGAAAAATCATTATAAATTTTTATAAAGCCAGTTTATGCAATTACATTAGCATCTACGCAATCCTAGAGACCTAACATGGCCATTATATACATCTCTAGGTATGGACTTTGTAAATAGATCTGCAACCATCTTGTGTGTAGAAATATATTGCATATTGACTACTTTATGTGCAACCATGTCTCTCACGAAGTTGTACTTGGTGTCAATGTGTTTGGTCTTTGTATGATATTTAGGATCCTTGGTGAATGTAATTGCTGCTTGACTATTGCAATTCACTAACACAGAGTTTGATTCATCTTCATTAAATCCCAGGTGAGTCAGGAATCTCTTAAGCCAAATCGCTTCTTGCACCACTGTGGAAAATACCATAAATTTTGCTTCTATTATGGACAAAGCTATACATGTCTGTTTTCTGCTACTCCATGAGATTGCTCCACTATTTAGCCAGAAAACATAACCAGAGATGGACTTTCTTTCGTCCAAATCACCTCCTCAATCTGTATTTGTATAACCCACAAAGCACAAATCATATCCTTGGTAACATAATAAATAATTCATAGTGCCTTTGACATACCTTAATATCCTCTTCACTGCCTTCTAGTGAGATTGTCCTGAATTTGATTGATACCTGCTTACTATGCCAACTGCAAAACAAATATCTGATTTTGTACACATCATTGCATATATTAGGATTCCTACAACACTAAAGTAAGGAACCTTTGCCATTTGTTCTTTTTTTTTTGTGGAGTCTTAGGATACATTTTTAGGCTTAGACCCTCATCTTTTGCGATAGGAGTATCAATAGGCTTGCAATCTTGCATATGAAATCATTCAAGAATTTTCTTAATATATTGCTCTTATAAAAGAGCTACCAATCTTTTAGAACGATCTCTAGATATCTTAACTCCTAGAATGTAAGCTACTTCACCCATATCCTTCATCTTAAAATTGGAGGATAACCATTCTTTTATGGTTATGATATACTTCTCATCATTTCCAACCAATAGTATGCCATCTACATAAAGTGAAAGAATCACAAATTTATCTTTAGATCTCTTGACATACACGCAATGGTCTTCATCGATCATGATAAAATCATATGAGATTATTGCTTGATAAAATTTAATATACCATTTCCTGAAAGATTGCTTAAAACTATAAATTGATCTTAAAAGTCTACGCACTTTGTGTTCTTGACCTTCACTTACGAAACCTACAAGTTGTTTCATGTAGATTTCTTCTTTCAGTTCTCTATTTAAAAAAGCAGTGGTTACATCCATTTGATATAACTCTAAGTCTAAACTTGCCACTATAGTCAGAATTAGACATATAGAGGTAAATCTCACAACAGAAGAGAAAGTCTCTTGATAGTCAATTTCTTCTTATTGAGTATACCCCTTTTCTACAAGACGAGCCTTATACCTTTCAATTGTTCCATCCGCCTTATGCTTGATTTTGAGAATCCATTTATTTTCAATTGCTTTATGTCCTTTAGGAAGATCAACCAATTTTCAAATATTATTTGATCTCATTGACTCCATTTTGTCTTCCATTGCTTTCAACCATTTATCTTTCGTAGGGCAAGAAAGAGCTTCATGAACTGTTTTAGCTCATCTTTATCTTATGGCATAACTATGAAGGCTTCACCTTCAATCTCAAAACATCATCGAGGAATGTTTCGATGATTACTACTCCTGATTTGTGATTTTGATGAACTAATTTTATTACCTTTAGTTTTGCTCCTATTTGGATGAGATACTATTGTTGGGATGTGCAAGGATTTCATGCATGTATTTCAAAAATTTTTCAGCAAAAGAACATTAGATTAAACTATTCAATCTATAAATACATATATAAGATCTAATCTTAAAACTCTTACAAATGGATCGATGATATGAATTTATATGCATAAAAAATCTAAATCTAAAATGACAAGCATGTGAACCAAAAATAGCATTTAATAATAGATCTAATCTACTACTTCTAAGATTTTGAACCCAGTACCTAAGCGTGGATAGTCAAACTTCACAATCAAAAATATAGATCTGGAAGTCTCTTTGGTCGCTCGCAACCGTACAAGCGTTCGACCTCTACGGATGGTTCACACGAAGTCTTCGGACTGATCAGCCATCTACGGGAGTGCTAGCTCATGCAGTAGACTTCTGATGGCAGATCTGATTTGATCTCTTTCTTCGATTGTCTCGAATATTTTCAATGTCGAAGATGGATCAGAGGGGATACTGGATAGTAGAGAAAAATATGATGAAGAGTCTCTTCTCTTTGGTTTTTCTCTTATCCAAAATCTTAGAACAGTTTTAGGTCGCTCATCCGAGAGAAGAACGGTCTCCTCTTTTGTTCACACCAAGGAAGAAGGAAATCCACCCAAACCTCACATCTCAAAGAAGAATTTGGCCCCTCTTTTTCTCTGGTATCTCACGGTAAAAGGCTCTCTATCTTTGGCACACAAAATTATGGTCCTTTTATGGTTGTCGCATAAACCAGGTAAGACGGGATAAGGGCTGAAGTTTGTTGCAATTCAAACTATTTCGAATTTCAATTTGACTCTAACTTTTTTTTACCATTATCTGACTTAAAGAGAGACTTACCAAAGAAAATTAGATATAAAAAACCATCAAAAAGACTTTCTTTTCTCACACACAATGGCACCTTCAAAAACTACCGACGTGTGGAAGGATATGGATAAGGTCATAAGTTGAAATTCAAACCAATTTGAATTCAAATCAAAACCAACTAATTTTTATCTATAATGAGCAACAAAAGAAAGATTATTTTCTAATTTTCTCATGCACAAACTGATTTTGTGCAGTGAGAAAAGGTATGAGACAATTTGGATGGTGCAAGGGAGAGAGTTTCACTCATTTGGGACTCTAAGGTTTAACCAATTAGATTTCTTTCAAATCCAATCCAAGTAGATCTAAATAAAATATGATGAACTTAATCTAATTAGACTCTTACAACTTTAATTAAATTTGAACAAATCAATAAATTAATTGAGCCATAGATCTGATCAAATCAAGATCATTTCTTCCTTATCGATTAGGTCATCTCATAACCTAATCAGACTTGACCTGATTGAATCCAATTCGATCAAATTTGATTCAGACTTTAATGCTCAATCAAATTGAGCTAGTTAGTGATCTAATCACTAATTAATCCTTTATTAATGATAGAGTTCAAGTCTAGTGGGACTCTTCTCTAGAGTCTCCATCCAGTGGGACTCTTCAGTAGAGTCTCCATTCTGTGGGACTCTGCCGTCCAGTGAGACTCTTTACTAGAGTCTCCATCCATTAGGACTCTTCAGATTAGCTATATGATCGGAAAGAAACTTCTAATGTGTGTGACCCCATAGGTTTGTACCTAAGCCGGTAGCATAGGAACTGATTCCTGCACCAATCAAAGTAACCATCTAGCAATGGTACCTGACATTCAGATAGGTTGAATATATGCAAAGCAATACTCAAGAACCTATTTGGATATAGTTACCGTATAATTCATCCTTTTGACTTTTGATACTAGGATGACTTAGAGTTTAAACTGTCAACTCTTAACAGTACATCCATTATGTGTCTTAACTTGATAAATCCTGTGACTCCTCACAAGGATTGTCCTGGCCAAAGTCTTACTAAATTGAAATATAAAGCATTCTCTCTAATCTCTTGCAATGATCAATTCCATTTTGACTTACGCACCGACTTCACAAGTACTTGACTACACCCAGAAATCTTTCGATCTTGAATTAGAAATTCAGGTAGTTTGACATCAAAATATTGTGAGTTGCTTATAAGTCACCGTGGTGATCTCAGATCAGAGGAACACTTATACCCATGTCCTTTCGGAGTGACTTTTGACAGCAGAGTACTCCGGAGTTGGTCACGTTTAGTGAAATATACTCTTACATTTCACCTGCATGACATATCAGCATCTTCACGCTCCTTGGTTAAAACAACCAACTTATATGGCACACAATGACCTATACTTGATATATCTATCGTTCTAGTAATAATATGTCATTTGGTCGTGAACTCATTTAAGGACTAGATGATAAATCTTCTTTTATCAATTTAAAATAGTCCTAAGGACTTTCATCATAACACAGAAGTTCGAAATAGAAGATGTATAAGCTTATGATGAAAATTATCAAATAAATATTTTATTAATTAATTTATGATATATAATTACATCAATTAGCACAATCGTCAACAGGCTGACAATTGACTTTGGGACATATTTCTTAACAACTATTGGCTAATTTTTATAGTCAATTCCCTCTTGTTGAGTATACCCCTTTACTACAAGATGAGCCTTATATCTTTCAATTGTTCCATCCATCTTATGCTTGATTTTGAGAACCCATTTGTTCCTAATTGCTTTACGTCCTTTAAAAAGATCAACCAATTTTCAAACATTGTTTAATCTCATTAACTCCATTTCATCTTTCATTGCTTTCAACCACTTATCTTTCGCAGGGCAAGAAAGAGCTTCACGAACTGTTTTAGACTCGTCTAAATCTTGTGGTGTAACTATGAAGGCTTCACCTTCAATCTCAAAATATCGTCGAAGAATGTTTCCATGATTACTATGCCTGATTTGTGATTTTAATGAACCAATTTCATCATTTTTAGTCTTGCTCCCATTTAGATGAGATATTGTTGGCTAATTTTCAAATATGTATATTAAGTGATTTGCAACAATCAAATCATCTTCGTCTTTAATCTTATAAAGAAACAGATCTAAATTTATCTCACCCTTATGTGAAAATTCATTTTCGAGAAAAGTGGCATCCCGAGATTCAAATTCAATTATACTCCCACTCTCTTGTTCACCAATGAACATCCACCCTTTTGAATGTTGGAAGTATCTTATAAATATACTCTTTTTACTTTCTGGATCCAATTTGTCATGTTGATGGCTGGCTCATGAACATAGGCAGCACAACCCCAAGGTTTGAGGTAATTAAGATCCAGTTTTCTTCCAGTCCATAATTCATAAAGGGTCGATACAACCGATTTGGAGGGTATTCGATTGAGTATGTATACAGCAATTAACAAGGCATCATCCCAAAAGGTGTTGGATAATTTAGCCTGAGCCATCATCGATCTAACCATCTCCAAAAGAGTCTTATTTCTTCTTTCAGCAACACCATTTTATTATGGAGTGCTTGGTATTGTTAACTATCTGTCTATTCCTTTTTCATAACATAATTTCTCAAATTTGTGAGACAAATACTTACATCTACGATCGGTCCTTAACACTTTAATTTTTTTGTCTGATTGATTTTTCACTAGGGTCATGTATTTTCTAAAGCATTCTAAAGCTTTAGACTTGTGGGACATCAAATAGACATAACTGAAATGTGTGTAATCACCTATGAATGTAATGAAATATACACCACCATGTCGAGCCCTAACATTCATTGGGCCACAAATATCGAAATGTATTAATTGCAATGGAGTATCTACTCTAGTTACTTTACCAAATGGCTTTCTTGCCATTTTTTCTGCTTGACAATTTTCACAAGTGGGTAGATTAACTTTTTCAATTGGACCTAATAATCCCTCTTTAGCTAATCTATTCATTCGGTATTGTCCTATATAGCCTAATCTAGCATGCCATACATCCATATCAATATCATTAGAAGATGTAATAAAAGAAGAACAAATACTATATATGTCTCTATGCGGAACGTAGTTAACATCCAACACAATCAAATTGTCCAACAAATAATCAGAACCATAATAACATGTATCCAAATATATATTTAAAATAGGATCATAGAAATTTAAGGCAAATCCAGACTTAAGAAGAACAATAACTAAAACAAGATTTCATCGGATGTCAGAAGCAGAAAGGACATCATGCAGGAGTAAAGTACATCTCGCATACATAATTGGCAGATGCCAATGCCCTTGACCTCAACACGAGCATTGTTTCCAACATAAAGCCATCTTGTTCCACGTTGAATCCGATGAAAGTCCACGAACACATCACGATCTTTTGTTACATGGTCGGTGGCCCCTGAGTCTACAGTCCACAAAGGATGAGATTCAATTAAATAAGTAGAATTAGCAACTAATGCTATACTTGCAATTATATATAAAATTGAAGCATTTCTATATTCTTCTAAAGTTTTCATACTAACAATCATATGAGAATATGAAACATATGTAAACTCATTTAAAGTTAATACCTTCTTTAGCTCGTTGCACTTACGAGTGTAATAGCCTTTCTTGTTGCAGTTGTAGTACTTAATCTTAATCTTGTTCTTCTTCTTGGGATGAACCATAGGACCTTTTTTCTTTCTCTGATATTTTTCAGGACCACCTTTTTGCTTCTTCGACTTTTTGCCTTTATAACCATACCCACCATATGACTTGCGCTTATGCCCAGAAGCTCCATATGAGCTTGAGCCAGTCATATACATGTTAGTATTAAGCCTTGATGCCTCAATAAAATCTTCCTCGAGCTCCAGATGACATGCAGCATCAACGAGAGTCTTTATACTCTCATTATGGGTAAGGTGCACCTTCATGTGCTCCCAGTTATGGGGCAAGGATCGAATAATAGCTTGAACTTGTTGCTATCGGTAAGCACGTGACCTGCATTCTTCAACTCACTAATCATATTGGACATCTCTCTTAGATGTTGTCTCGTGTTGTGATTTGGACGCTTCTTATAAGTATCAAATATAATAATGAGTTGTCTAAGTTTGATAACAGAGGTCCCACCAAACTTCACTTTCAAAGAATCCCAAATATCCTTAGCAGTATCAAACTTTCGGAATTCACGCATAACATTATCTTCCATACTGTTAAGTAAGGTAATGCGAGCTTTGGAATTCTTTTTCTTTCAGGCCTTATAAGCCTCTCAGTCCTTTCTATACTGGGTCATATTCTCTTCTTCAGGTTCATCCAGGACATAGATCAAAACATCAAGAGCCTCTTACTCTTTCAGGACATATTGGATTTTCATATGCGAAATTCATACTTTTCACCACTAAGTTTCATTCCACTATTCAATTCAGCAACTATATTCTTTATTGCAATAGCCATTTTCACAAATGATTCTACATAGAGAGACATATATGTATTAATTAATATCCAGCATAGCACACAATCATCTTTACATAATCCAATAAATTATCATAATTAATTATGTAACATGTAATCGAAAGATCACTAAGTTTCATAATCATCATTCATGTTTACATGTTTCATTACATTAATTTATTTTCTTATGCAAAGACTCCCACTTAAGTAACAAATACTTAAATTGAACATGGTTAAACATATTGATGCAATGGAAATAAATTAACATAACAGTAATAAAAAAATATATACATTAACCAGTTCACTAAAACAAGTAAAATAAGGAAAGCATAAAAGAAATAATAAACCAACAAATTATCCAACCACACAAAATTCAAATAAATATTTACAAAACACATAACTTTTTTGGAAAAACACCAAGGGACTCAGTCTAAGGAAACACCCTCCTAATAGGGATCGAGTCTAGGAACCTATCACGCAGGTCCATTGGAAGTGTGCAGTGCAAGTTCGATAGCCACGGGATTCCAAGGTAGGCACGCCTCCCACGATGAAGTGTCATCCCAGCAGATAGACAAACAGATCGTCAAGCTTCCCTCCTTAAATACTCGACTATGAACTTCTAAATCACAACTCGATAGCACTTATATCCTGGTTCGGTTTTTCAAATTTGGATGAGAAGGTCCTACAGACACGGGCTGCGCAAAGATCTATGCATTACCAGGTGCACTCCCAAGTTAGTTTTCATGCCACCTATCCATATGACATCCCGAATCCTGTGATGCAAGTAGATGATATGGTTCAGAAGTCGATCCATATCATCCTTACGGGTGTTGGGATTCAAGATAACATCCATCAGAGATGCAAGATTCATCTGAAGCCTTTATTTTTGTGCTTAAGTTCTAGCTACTATAGGTATTCTCATCAAGGTCATATTAATTTTTTTTCTATAACAAATACTGGAACTGTTAGTATACATAAAATATACAAACAATGATTAAAAACTTATTTTAATCAACCCAAAGTAGCATTTTCTGGATCCCAAAGGTGGCGGCAGTGTGTATTATCAAGTGGCCTACATTGAACCCTTATATCTCATTGGTTTCTAGTCCAGATTGCACAAATCAAATATCATTCTGAAGCTTTACATGTCTACTTTATAAAGACATAAGTTGCATAGGCCAAAACATGCTTTATCATAACAAATTTAAGCCTCAAAGACAGTAAATTAAAACTGGAAAATACTGTGTCCAGAAATGACAGATTTTATGGTTCAACTTTGGAGAGTCGTAACTCTCTCAATCCTTAACAAAAATAAGCATATGATCTGCCAAATCGAAGCTTAACATGCCATCTGTAAAATGGTATAAAAATTCGTCACATATGATAACATTTTCACAAAGAAAAGTAGACCCAATATAGGCTGCTTGTTAACTAAGCACATGCAGATTTCAGGTTTCCAGAATTAAGTACCTAACTTTGGAAGTTCATATTTTACACAATATGCATCCAAATAATGCAAATAAGGTGTCAAATTAAAGTTAATCATACCAACTACAAGATTGATACATAAAATTATGCATTGGAAAATATATGAATAGAGTAAAATAGTCTTAAATTAAGCACTTCAATAAGCACGAAAAAATTCAAAGACAATGGGTTTTCATGCCTCCAATCATCAATCAATTCCAAATTGCCACAAGACTCATGTTTAAACCAGAAAAACAAGCCTTCATGCTCTAATACCAATGTGAGAATTTAGCTACTTACCTCCTGTAGCGCCAAGAATCCAAACCTAACTTGTGATTACTGGTTCCCGATTGAAATGACGAATGCAAATCGATCAATTCCACACCCTAAATCCTTCCTTATATTTTACAGAAATTTGAATGATTGAGAGAGGAGATTAGGAGGGAGGGAGAGTCGTGTGTCTACATTTTTTTCTTCTCTTTTTATCAGTTTTTGACTTGGGAAGTTATATCCCATTTTTGAAAACCAAACATGAGTAGTAACTGCTACGTGCAGTTATTCTCCACAATCTCCATGTTGGGTACTGGACCACCCATTATGGGCATATCAGGATCTACAAAGATTTGTGGGTGGGGGCAATGGGGAGAGTAGGGAGGGGGTAGTGAGGAGAGCGGGAAGAAGCGACAAATCATCTTGAAGCATAGGAAGAAAGGAATAGTGGAGGTGAAGATGGAGGGCTCGAAGTCAGTGAAGTGAAGTCATGGGGGTGGAGGTGAGGAAAGGGGTAACGTGGCGAGTCTCGGCAGGGGAGATCGTGCGTTACATGGTGATGAAGCAGATATTGTAGTCCGATCAGAAAGAGTGATTGCGAGGCGATAGATAGGGATGGCAATGGGTAGGGTTTGGGTCGGATAGTATACTATCCATCTCCAAACCCGAATTTAATATCCTATACCCAAATCCTACCCGATACTCAATCAGATAAGAAAAGAGATACCCATCCCCATACCCAACGGATTCGGAGATACCCATGGGTAACCCATTTCCCCATACCCAATCCATACCCGCCCCATACCCGTCCATTCTATACCAAAAAAAAAAGTAAAATAATTTTATGCATATTATCAATCAAAAATAGAATTACCAATTATATATATACATACATACATACATACGCACATACACACTTCTAACACACACATACATACATGCATACATATATGCATGCATACATATACATACATACATATATATAATTATATGTATATATAGAGAGAGAGAGAAAGAGAGAGAGATCATATATATGTGTGTGTATATGTGTGTGTATATGTATATGTATATGTATATATATATTCGGATAGTATATATATACTCGGATATGTGTGTATATATATATATATATATATATATATTCGGATATGGGTTCGGGTATTATCCATACTCATAAGTTCGGGTCGGGTTCGGGTAGAAAATAGCACTACCCATATCCGTACTATAGTTTTCGGATTTTACCCAAACCCAGTCAAACCCTATTTTTCGGGTTTGACCGGATTCGGGTAAGGTGTATACCCATCGGGTCGGATTAATTTTGCTATCCCTAGCGACAGAAGGGGCGAGACGCCATCGGTGCCTCGTTTGTGATTTTCTCTCTCCACTGTCCGATGTGTTCCACATCAGTGAGCCCTACATCTGCAAGGGCTCGGGATCATGATCTTCTCTCTCCATCACATGATGTGCTTCATGTCGGTGACTTTGGCGTTACCCGGGCTTGGAAAGGATTGGAAGAAAAAAGTGCTGTCGTGCAGCTCCACATGCGGTGCATTGAAAGATACGTGGACTCTCCTTTAAGATCCCTTCTTTAGGGGGTAAATATGAAAAAAATGATCAATTTTTGCATGAACCAATTTATCCAAATCCTCATATTTTTTTAGATGCATAAATTATTTTTTAATAAATAACATCTACTCATAAAATAAAAAAAAATTTATCCATCTCGAAGGTAGATCAGTTATTTTCCGTCAATTAGAGAGATAATATTTTTATTTTATTCTTAATATATCCCAAACTCTATGATAATAATATAATGATATATAATATTATCTTATATATAATATAATAGTATTATTGAACAATGATTTTTATTTTTTAATATAATATATTTTTATAATAATATAATGTTATAGTATAATATTTTATTTTATTATAATAATATAATATTAAGATCTTATATTATTATAATAAAATATAATATAATAAAATATTATTTTAATATATATTAATATAGTATATGCAACATATATTATCCATATGTATGAATATGTATTATAATATATAAAATATAATATATTTATTATATTATTATATATAATAATATTTATATAATAAAGTGTATTGTAGGAAATATAGATAGATCTAAGTAATTTATCTAGAAAATTAGTAATGCAAAAGAATATAAGTAACAGATTTTTAAACTATTTTTTAATGTATGAAAGAATATGGTTAATTTTTTTTTTCTATCTAAATATTATCGAAAAAATACTTATCCATAAAATTATAAATTTTTAGATAAATTTTTTGTCTTAAAAAGAACAGGATTCAATGTAGTGTACAAATACAGATATAGATTTGTTTTATTTTTCCCACTGCTCACCCTGCTGACCAGCGAGTCAATTGTACTTAATGGCATTATCAGCATTAATTCAAGCTTTCTGTTGCTAGAATCAAGATCTTCATTCCATCTCAAATTCGGAAGCAACTCTACTAGCGAGCAATGTAATTCACTAGTCCTTCAAACAAACCAAGTCAGGGAATAAATGGGATTAAAGTCAATTAAAAATTCATCAGGGCCGGTGAAAAGGTAATTCTGGGTAAGAGAATTTTTGACATAAGAGTTATCTTAATTTGCAGGTTCTCGCATGCGGAGAAGGATTATATGTTTAATTTAAAAAAAAACCCTTTGACCACTAAGCCCATCCTCAGGAAGGTTGTGCCAGTCTTCAAAAGTCCACCTGTCATCATGCGAGCTTCAAATTCAAATCACACCACTGTTCGTTCGTGAGCAGAGCTGTTCACGGGCTAAATCTAGGGTCTAAAATTTATTTATTTTGCCAAATTTTTTATGTACAGTAGAAAATGCAGAATCGCATGCATCATCTGTGACGATTGATTTTCACATAAAAATAATAATTTTTTTCATACATCACATTCCGATCTCATATATGAATCACATTTTTTACCGTCTACGATGCATAAAAAAATTTTCATTTATTTTTTACTAAAATTCTTATTATACCGTATAAAAAAAAATTTTCTCCGACCCCCACCCCCTTCTCGATATGCTAGGGATGGTAATGGGTATGATTTGGATCGGATATTGTACTACCCATTCCCAAACCCAAACTTAATACTCTATACTCAAATCCTATTAGATACTCGATCGGATAAGAAAAGAGATATCCATCCCCATACCCAACGAATTCGGAAATACACACGGATAATCCATTTTTCCATATCCAACTCATACCCGTCCCATTCCTATCCCATATTTAAAAAAAATAAATAATTAAAATAATTTTATAGATATTATCAATCAAAATAAAATTATCAATTCAGCGTAGAACATAATTTATAAGCCTAGGTTGATAGAAATCAAACATAGAAACAGAATTATAATTCAACATAGAACATATAAATAATTAAAATAATTTTATACATATTATCAACTAAAATAGAATTATCAAAACAGAATTATAAACATATATATTCGAGTATGGGTTCGGGTATTATCATACCCATAGGTTCGGATCGGATTCGGATTCAAATTTGGGTAGAAAACAGTACTACCTATACATGTACTATAGTTTTCAGATTTTACCCAAATTCAAATCCAAATCTGGTCAAATTTTATTTTTCAGATTTGATCAGATTTGGATAGGATGCATATCCATCGAATCGAATCGATTTTACTATCCCTGCGGTGCTCAAAGAATCTCTCTTATATTTAACTGGATTTCGGATCAGGCATATAAAATTTAATTTTTTCTAAGCCCAAGCCCACTTATGATCGGTCCATTCATCAGCAGCCCATCGATCAACAGTCCAACAACAAGCCGTCAATCACCAAAACACCACGCGCTCGGAACAATTCAACCTTGGAGAATTCAAAGCATTGGAAGCTTCCCTCCGCCTCCTACCCCCACCGAACGCAGACGCGTGGGCGTGGTCAACGAACGTCTCAAACCAGCGCCCAACTTTCTATGCCGATATTAACCCTGCACCCCAGCGGCACTCCTCGGTCCGTCATCGGGGGTATTTCCGTCATTATGATTTCCCCTAGGCAAGGGGAGGGGTCGCTTATTTCTTTCTTTAAGCCCGTTTGCTGGTATCTCTCTCCCGTCTCTCAAGAAGAAGCGAACCAGAAGCGAAGGACGCTCCAAAGAAGAAAGAAAGCGAAGGCACAGGCATGGAGGATTGCAGGCCATTGGGGTTCTTGATAGGGTTGCCCTTCGCTGTGCTGGCATTGGCCTTGTCTCTCGTTGGTGCCGTCGTTTGGATCATTGGGTTAGTAGTGCTTTTTACGTCGTCCTTTTTTTGTCTAATATGATCATGTTTTTTTTTTTTTTTTTTAATTTTTGAATCAAGAAATAATAGTGAGTTTGTGGTTTACATGAGGGATTTTTTGGGTTTTTGGTTACTGGATTGCAGGACGATCTTCAGTTGCCTGTGCCCCTGCTGCGCGTGCTTCGCAGGGCTTGCGAATCTGGCTGTCGATCTGATAAAGCTGCCGGTCAAAGTCATCAGATGGTTCATTGACCAGATTCCTTGTTGATTTTTCCTGTTTATCGTCGATTTCTGTGGGTGTTCTTCATTTTTTTTCCCCGATCTTTTCGATCTGATTGATTACGGAGAGGATTAGGGAAACTTTGATTGATTTAGGTCTTGCGATTTGTTATAGTTGATCCAATTCGAGATTTTATGATGTAATCACAAACAAACACATATATTTGATCGATTTTACCTTTTATTTTGTAATTTTTCAAATCATGGGATGACTTCTTCCTTATTGGATTTTATGATGTAATGATGATTGAAACACAGGGTTTTGATTGAATTTTACGGTAGTATTTTTTATGGTAAACTAATAAAAAATCCTTAGTTTTAGTTTCAAATTAAAAGCAAAGTTTTATGTAAAAATAACTCCCCATTCTAAATATAAATTAAAAATAACTCTCCATTTTAGCATGAAATGGGTTTTCATTAGTTTATGGGATGAGTTCTTCCCTTGGTGGTTGATGGTGCTACAAAGTCTTTGACGACCATTTTGATAATTGTTGGTTTTTTGTCGGACTCTCACGATGAATCACTTCATATGGTGATCTTCCTGTACTAGTTGTGCCTGACTTGCATCCAGTTGTGCTTCGCTACTCTCTTTGGTCTGAATTGCATGAAATCATGCTCCTTCTGAATTGAACAATGACCAATTACCATGCCATGAGCATTGCTTCGTGACTTCAACATAGAATTTCCAACGACTGTCCTGGTTGTATTTGAGTTTTTTGGCTGGAGACCAGTATGATGTAGTCTTTCTGGGCCACTGGCGAAAATTTTTGGGACGTCAAGAAAAAAACTGTGATATCATCTTACTTCCAAAAATTTAGATAGGATATTAATGGTGTTGTGGGGTGGGCATCGGGAGCATCGAGCTCGAAAGTCCCATATCGAATACAATCAAGAGAGTTTACTGCTTATGTAGTGCGGGCTCTTTCTTGCCCACGTGAGGCGTCTTTTGCAGGATAAAATCGTGAGGGACAGCGATTGTGATTCCCAGTAACGAACACACGCTGTCTCAAAGCGAACAATACCTCACGTGTTTGGTAGAGAATGGGAAGGTCCGTACTGCTGGCATAAGAGTAATGAAAATACAACGACGCCATCACCAACAAATGAATGCAACATCCTTAATTTTTGCTTTATCTTGAAAAATAAAAGCATCAATTGGCATTATACGAATCGTAACTGAGATTTCTTGATGGCAAGTAAAAATCGTTTATCTTAAGCTTGATTTTTTACTCTGGAGATGTGGTTCAGAGGATCTGTGGAGTGGGTAAATATAGAATATTTGGATTGTTGTGAAGATGTGAAGATATGGCGTTTGAGGTAGTGAAAGGTTCATAATATGCTCCAATTTCTGCTTCAAATGGATGGGGTTGTTCATTTTCATAATCGTTTTTTTATTACTTCTATTTCTTGAAAGTAATCATATGATTGGCCATGGGTTGAGACTCAGTGCAAATAGGGTGGCAAGAAGATTGATAGCAGCCAAACGGGCCTAGGAATCTCGAGTTGGGTCCAGATAACAAGTTCAATTATTTAGTGGGCTGGATTTGGGCCAAGAATTAGTCCATGTGAGATGTTAAAGCATAATCAAGTTCAATTCTAGCCTACAACCTAAAAGAGAAATACTTTGTGCACATGGGTGGTGTAAAAAATCCGACGTGGAGTGCACTGTCTCATTCGATTGGTCCACATAATCATCACTTTCCAACATGCATTTAACGTCTGCAGGTCAGTATTTTCGTTTAAAAATTTTGTATGACGAAAATATTCCTGTCTTTGAAAAAAAATTATGACTCCTACAGCGTAATATAGCCCAGGATGTCATAATGTGGCTTAAGATATCATAATATAAGAGGAACATTTTTGTCCAACCACTTTCTAATACATATTTATTGCTTGTAGGTCGATTTTTTTATTTAAAAATTTTGAATGACGAAAATATCCCTATTATTTAGAAAAAATTATGATATCCTGTGTATATTATGGACGCAGGATGTCATAATATGGACATAGAATATCATAATTTTTTAAAAAAATAAGAATATTTTTGTCATAGACATTAAATACGCGTTGAAAAATGATAACTACATAGACCAATTGAACGAAATGGTGCACTCTATATCAAATTTTTTATACCAGTTGTAGTGCACAAAAAATTTTGCCAACCTAAAATATCATGTTATTGGTCCAATTCTATCTTTCTTGGCCATCAACTCCTCTATCTTGACCCAATTTCCATGGCTTTGCCCTCCTTCGCGAAAATTTCCTCCCTTCCCCTTTCCCTTAATCTCATCCGTCTATCTCTACACACACCTTCAACCTCTCCTATGCCGCTCATTCCCTAGCCTCCTTCAATCCTTCACCCTCCTGCCCACCTCCTTGCATCCTCCGTCCAGTTTGACTTTTGTCATCTCTTTATTACAGGACTACCTCTCATTCCTACGGTGATATACATTATTTAGTATCAAACATTAGAATATATTTAGTTAAGAAGAATTAAACTCCAAAATGAGAAGATAACGAGTAACTTCTATTCCAATCAATTAATTAGGAAAGTTTTGTTTCCATTCCGATTCCATTTCAATTCCACGACAATGAAAAAAAATACTCCAAACCTTTAAAATTAAATTAAAATTTTTCTTCAGTATTCAGATCTTATTCTCATTCCAATCTCGATTCTCTTTACGATCAAAATACATTGAGGAATGTTACTATTCTAATTTTTATTTCGATTAATTTTAATTTTTATTTTGATTCAAATTATGAACTAAATATGCCTTTAATATTTATAGATTAGTTAAGATAGGTCAAGTTCATTCCATAGACCGCATGATAATACCTACTTGCATTGAACTTTCTATCCCATCTCGGGCCATCTTCTCCTTCGCCGGTGTCAAGCAATGCGCATGTCCTACTAACTCGGGCTAACTCCCGCGCTGTATGGCTCGATTGGTCTATGCTCAACCCAAACCAAGTGACAACCCTCCCCATAGCGCACCCGGGCCTCCCCCTCCGAGCCTAAAAGCTGTCAAAAGCTGAAGAAATCTCCTTCTCGAACCTTCCAGAGCGTTCCAAGCCTGAGATCTCTCCCAGACGTTTCCGCCACTCCCCTCCCCCGTCCATCGTCCATCGTCCATCCTTTCCTCCCTTCATATCCCAGAAAGTAAAGGGAATCAAGGAAACAACAACCCTTCCCCGCCATCACTCACACAACACCAAGAAGAACGAGGAGGAGGAGGAGGAGGAGGAAAGAAGAGGAGAAAGCTGAGGGGGAATTGGGGAAATTATGGGTGCGGATTACTACAAGGTCCTCCAGGTGGACAGGAACGCCAAGGACGATGACCTCAAGAAGGCCTACCGCAAGCTCGCCATGAAATGGCACCCAGACAAGAACCCCAACAACAAGAAGGAGGCCGAGGCCAAGTTCAAACAGATCTCTGAAGCCTACGAGGTACCACCGGTCTCCCCCAGATCTCTATCGCAAAGATCACCCACCGAAGATTGGATTTTGATTCGTTCTCTCCCATGTTTTGTAGGTCCTGAGCGATCCACAGAAGCGGGCGATCTACGACCAGTACGGCGAGGAGGGGCTCAAGGGGCAGGTCCCGCCGCCGGGCGCCGGTGGGACCTCCTTCTCCGGCGGGGACGGCCCCAACGTGTTCCGGTTCAACCCTAGGAGTGCCGACGATATTTTCTCCGAGTTCTTTGGGTTCTCCAGCCCGTTTGGGGGCCCGTTTGGGGGCATGGGAGGTGGCGGCGGCATGAGGGGCGGATCGAGATTTGGCGGTGGGATGTTCGGAGATGACTTCTTCGGATCGCCGGCGATGCACTCCCAGCGGCCGCTGAAGGCAGCGCCTATTGAGAACCGGTTGCCGTGCAGTCTTGAGGATTTGTATAAGGGGACTACCAAGAAGATGAAGATCTCCAGGGAGATTGCGGATGCTAGCGGGTGAGTCTCTAATTTTATGCTCGGAAGAATTGCAATTATTTGATTGAAAAAGTTCGTTGCTTTTGAGTGTACCTGGTTCCTTTTCTTTTTCTTTTCCCTTTCTTTTTCTGGTTGATTAAAGTAGTGCATAATAGGTTTGTGATATAGCTCATGTAAATGCTGTATCTTATTTTAGAAACCCTGACTGTACCTTGATACTAGAATTAACTTGTTGTTGTAATTGTTACTATTTACTACGAAAGGATATTTTGATAATATAGTGACTGCTCTGTTGCTTCTCTATATCAAGTATGCTCCTTTAAGTGTTAGAAAGAATGATCTATTTAGAAACCATTTAACGCGTATTATCGTGATTATGATTATCATTATGACGATTATTATTATTATTATTGTTGCCGCAATGCTCCTGGTATGACCCCATAACAATTATAATTGTGATGATTATTACTATTATAATTATGATATGATTATGATTATCATGTTCTGTTCCATGCATCAGTTTTGTTGGTTAAGTATAGTGCTTTTGCGTCGGTTTATTTGTTTCTTGGTTGACAAAAGTACCGGATAGGGAACAGTATATATCTTATTGATTCTCTTCATAGAATGGGATGCGTCTAGTTCATATATAGTATATAGTCTTTTCTGCCTGGTGTTATGTTTTTGCTAAAAGGTTAGACTGTTTTCTTTTATTGGATGAAGGGCTTTAGTTTAAAATATTGATACACTTGATGCCATTTTCTTGATACATTCTTCATACCTTATAACAATGTGTTATTACTGACCATATGTTTGACTATCATCCTTTGGGGTGCAAAAGGTGATATTTTGATCCATTTATTTTTCACCTGCCAGCTTTTGTGGTCTTTTAGGCATTATTGGATTTTGGGTGTTTGAATGTTGTTTTGTGACATCTATATGATATATGCTACATGCTACTACCTTTTCATATATAGGTCATGTTTGGATTAGATGCTGGATATCTTATCAATCTGCTTTATGACTGGCGCGTTTATTGATTGGGTTATATGCAGTTACTTCGCAGCACATATGTTTTGTTATTTATTGATGCTCTTAGAGTTTAGGCCTAACTTCATGAATGTGCCGAAAGGACAAAAAGTGGTAACCATGTTTTCAAGAAATTAAGTTTTTCTCTACAAGGTTGACCATTAATGCTGTTTCCATTGCATAGGAATGTGATAAAAATATTAGAAGGAGGATCACTAGTATTGCTTTTGATTTGGAACTAACATGTTTTCAACTACAGAATGAAGTTATTTGGAGATAGAAAATATGTTGATTGCAGCTACTAGTAACTTTATCAAGCAGGTAGACTGGTGTTATTTACATGATAAAATTGACGAGGAACAAGTGTTCAATGGATGATGGTGATCAGACTAGCTGATGAGATGTTGAAGTCACGTGCTAGTTTTCTATGTAAAGTGACTTTGTATGGGAGTTGGTAGATATGTCCCCTTCAAAGCAGATTTACTTCTCTTGCTTGTGCCTTTCTGTGAAACACTGCTTGGACAAATTAAAGTTAAAAGGGATGTGTTTGTTGAATAAATAATGCATTTTTAGATATTTCATATTATGCATGCATGCATTTGTTCAAGGTACTTGGCTATCAGTATCAAGCCTTTAACCTCTTTGTTCTTTTTAGATTTTGACCACATACCACCCTTAATGTTGTTATACATCGTTATTTTATTGTAACAATAGACAATGATGAATGATAAATTGGAGTTTTGGAGGATGCCTCAAAACATAATTTTGACAAAATTGGTAGATGGAGTGCAGGTTGAGTAGGAATGGTGCTGAGATCATGGTTAGGATAAGGGTAAAAAGGCCCATTGCTTCATCACCTTGGTCCCCATTCTCAGATCAAAGGAAGTTACTGTAGAGTAGGCTTTGCATGTGCGATGGAGGTTCCAACAATAAGGAAGAAGACTGAGCATGCAAAACTTTGACTGATCAAATAAAATCATGTGTTATTGTCATATTAAAGGCCCACATCATTGCTTTTTCTTTCCGATAATGCAAGGACCAGGTGATAGATGAGATTTCTCTTATAAGACTATACCGATGTTTTTGAGGAGGACATGCATATCTGGAAAGTCATTTTTTGGTATACCAAGTGGAGAACTTCTCAATTGACTGTAGGGTTGGCTGTGGCTTTGATATATCATAGCAGAAATGAGGATGCTGAACTGGAAGGAAGAGTTGGAACTGAGTACATGCAAGCAGAAGCCTAAGGTATTACTATTAGACAGTGCCATAGAACCTTTTGAGATGGTTCAGCCTTATGCATTATTGGCTAAAGTCTTGTTGAGGTAAGAGGAATTTAAAGGCCAAATAATACATCAATGGAAGTATTGAGAAGAAAATTTTGAAGATCCTTTGCCTTGGATAAAACCAAAGACAATTTGGGAAATATATCTTGGTTTTAATATTATTTTTGTTGAGGTATTGCTCCTGAAGTTGTATAGTATTTTATGTGCAGAAAGAATCTCATTCAATGTGCAAAGATTTTGAAATTATGTTGCCTATGGCTGATGCAGGAGTGGTATTTATATGATAAAAGAAAAAAAATGATGATGTATAGAGGCTCTTTTGGCTGTGATTTTCATGGGATCTCCTTCATGTGGCATCTCACCCATATCTTTTATTTTAAGTGTAGAAACTCATATGAAAGTGCAACATTTTTTGCATGAACATTAATAGTGGAGAAGTATATCTTGGATAAAAACATGTTGTAGGTACGTAAGAATGCACTTGGAAGTTGGATTGTGGACTTTGCCTTAAAAACCCTCAAGTACGAAAGAGTTTTACTGATGCTTAGAATGAATTATCAATTGATGATATATTAGTTGGTACTGGTTGTGAGGAATTTTAAGGCAAAATTTGTGGCATAACGAATTCTCATGCCCTAATGTCACTTGGAAATTGGCATGCTTTTTTTTCTTTTGGTGATATCTAAGCTGACTTCCCTAGTATAAAATGACATGATAAAACAAGGGTTAAATTACTAGATATTTATCGTAGAAATACTTAGCATGTCATGATGACTCGGATAAAGAATCGAGGACAATTTATTTAAGCAAGGTTACTTGATCTCATATCTATCTAACTAGGCATAGCTATCAGAACCTTCTAATGCATTCTCAGCTCTACTCTCACATACACTTTTGCAACCTTTTAGCCTAATCTTGATAAAGTCAATGGTTAACCTGTTCGATCAAGAATCTATGTTGAAAACTTACGACACTTACACCAATGACTATTGGATCTATTATTACTTGTCTAGGTGCTTCCTAGGCACTATTGCATTAGGATATGAAAGTACTACTACTTTCATTTAGCTTTTGAATATACTTCTTCTCATGGCCTGAAGTGTAACATGGCCCATTTCACCTCATGTAGCCCAAAAGGTATGAGAAAAAAATAGGAGAATCTACTCCTAACATCTGTTCTTTGCTTGCGGGACCTAGATCTGTTTTGTGGAAAAGTTATATTTAGGAAAGTTGGGTGTTCTAGCAATTTTTTGATTTATTTTAGAATAGTGTGTCCTAGGAAGTTTACCCTCATGGCTTTACCTAATCTATGGGCTTATATTAATTGTTCATGGTAGCCATGGTCATAAGACTTTATCCTAACTACTTGACAAGTGCACTTCCTATGCTACCCTTTATGTGTTTTTCCTTCTAATTTATGGGCTTATATTCATTGTTCATGATAGCCATGGTCATAAGACTTTATCCTAACTACTTGACAAGTGTAATTCCTATGCTAACCTTTGTGTTTTTCCTTTCTCATGTCATACCTGTACTATGTATCTGCAATAATGTTGTCATGTTCGCCCCATCCCCCTCCATTTTTTTGGACTGGCTGGTTACTAATGCTTTGAAGGATATAATATTCGGGGCCATATCCCAACTAGCTAGCCAGTGACCTTCAAGATGCTTTGTGACATCCCATCTTTCGGGTAGACAAAAAGCTTACCAGCCCACTTGAAGTCATGCTTTTCAAAAGTAGTTTATATATATAGCAAACTACCTAAGTATGCTAAGCTTTTGTGTTTTGGCATGTATGGTAGTACCACCCTCTAGCAATTTTTGTTATTAAATAGATTAATGCAACCATCCTGGTACCTTTCCTAGGCCGAAGGAAGAGCCACAGGAGGAAAATGAGGAAAAGGAACAATAATGAGAGATAATAGGAGGAGGGAACTTACTGTGGCTGGGATTGCTAGAGTCCTTGCTTAAGGGGGAGGACAGCGGGTGTTTCCTCTATGCTGCCTGCAGAAGGCCCTTCATGATTGAGGCAAATTGCTTGGCTGGACTTTCAAACTGGGGCAAACACCTAGATTACCTAGGTGACTATTTTTTAAGACTATCATCTTAACATATCATTAATCCCATCCAATTTTTGTGTTTTGGCATGTATGGTAGTACCACCCTTTAGCAATTTTTGTCATTAAATAGATTAACGCAACCATCCTGGTACCTTTCCTAGGCCAAATGAAGAGCCACAGGAGGAAAATGAGGAAAAGGAACAATAATGAGAGATAATAGGAGGAGGGAACTTACTGTGGCTGGGATTGCTAGAGTCCTTGCTTAAGGGGGTTACAGGACAGCGGGTGTTTCCTCTATGCTGCCTGCAGAAGGCCCCTCATGATTGAGGCAAATTGCTTGGCTGGACTTTCAAACGGGGGCAAACACCTAGATTACCTAGGTGACCATTTTTTAAGACTATCATCTTAACATATCATTAATTCCATTTGGATGGGATTAGGTTGGGTCCCCCCCTCTCTCTCTCTCTCTCTCTCTCTCTGTGTGTGTGTGTGCATGCGTATCACTCTCACTGACTCATTGTTGGTGAGATTCAAGTCTTGAAAATCTTTAGTTGATGATAATTTAATTATTTGTGGTGATATACTCATTTTTTGTTTGATTTATTAGCTTTTGAAAATTTTGAGTTGATGATTATTTAAGTATTTATGGTGATAAAGATGAAGGCAAAATCCTTGTTTTGTTGTCTTGGTCAAAAAAATATCTGAAGCTTATAAAAGCCTTAAATTATGTGTTTCGTAAACTGACCTAGTTTTGAAGTTTGCTTCATGTCAAACTCACTATTTGATTTATAGTTAAAAAAGTGGAGCTTGATCAAACAGGGTCATTCGAGATAATTAAGAAGTAAGGGTGGGGTTTCAAAACCCACATTTTAGGTCTTTGTGATATCTCAGTGCTATTGGAAAGGTATGAGAGAAGTAGAGGTGAGAGAGAGAAGCGGATGGAATGGGGAGAGGCCCAATCCTGTAAATCCCAAAGTAATAGGGATACAAAAATCTTATTGCAAGCTGAATTGTACTGGAACATCTCGTGAATTTTGGGACTAATATCCTCCTTGCCCTTGCCAACTTCTTCTCCTCTTCCTTTGCTATCAGCCCTGTCCACCTGTTCAAAGATATTACAAGGGTAGGAGAGACAAGGATCAGGACAATCAATCTGTGGTGCACTCATGTATTACTAAACTGAATGAAGATTTAATGCCAAGTAATGTTGCATGCTGATCTTTTATAGGGCAATAAGTGCACTAACCTTCCATGAGTACGCTATGTCTTTATCATATGGGCATTATCACATAACGGATACTACATTGTATATTCTTTTACTTAAAGACCTTGAACTTACTATAAGAAACTTTTTGTTCTATTAGACAATCTAATTAGTTGCCTGTTGGAGCAATGAGCTCTTTTCTTGATTGATACAAAATTTTATGAACTGTTGGCAATTTCAAATTATTCTGGGATTTTTTATTTCTTTTGTATGAGTTTGTCTATAGTAAAAGTTTCCTCATTAATTTCATAAACATATTTATAAGAGCTTTTCTGTGAATTTTAGTATTGAATTGTGCATTCTGCAAACACACTTTTCTTGGCACTATCATGATGTTACCATGGCTTCTTTATTAATTTTAAAATGAGTTTGCTCTCTTATTAAAACCCTTTACCCTCTCTCTCTAAATTCTCTGCACTTCTCCTATGATATCCTGATTCATGAAACATGATCTCTTGTTTAATCTCCATTAAAAACTCCTCTGAGGCACTATGATGATGTGTAGCATGGGAATAAGAGTGATACTTTTTTAATTAAAAAAAAAAAAACAAGTATAGGCAATGCATCTTAATCTCTGTAGCAAGTCTTTTTTGCTAAATTACCATAATATTTTTCAGATCTCATTGTGAAATTGTCTTAGTGGATTTTCCATTATGATTTCTTTTCTTGAATTATTGTCGTTGGAGATTTGATGTCGCACTATTTGAACCTTCGTTACCGGCAAGACCTTGTTGGGTTGTCATTTGAGCCTTGAAGCAGAGTGCATGCAAACTGAGAATCCATCAATATTTTATTTTCTAAAAAAACGAAGAAATGCTTGTGCATGCATCTGCATGTGCGCACGCGCGCGCACACACACACAAGACAATGACCATATTTGATCCAGGATGCTTGCTTATCGGTTTTAACTTCCTTTATCTCTTTCTTTTCCACATGTTCGTCCAATGCATTGTTCATCAATATGCTTTAACAGGGTGCAGTTACTCTGATCTTCTTTTCTAAACAAGCTCTATATCGAAAAACCTCTTTCTCATTTTTGCGTATCATATGCTAGAACAACATCTCCAGCGGAGTTCTCATTGTTTTACCAAGAAAAGCAAATTTTAGTTTCACTAACTAATTCTGCATGCTCAGTTTCTGATTTCTCAGGTGATGGTTTATTATCAAAAGAGAGTCTCTATGTTTTTCAAATTTTATGTTGGCAAATATTTCTTGTTTCTGTGTTCCTGTTTTATCTTTCTTCTTATCCAGTGGTCTCATGCGTATCCATTAGTAAAATTTACCCCCAGGTAAAATAATCAATCTGGTAGTGGACAAATTGTTTGCTGTTGTTTCCCCAAATTACTAAGAGGGATTTTGTAAGGTGGCTCTGCCAGAAGGGATGGGTGTGCTCTCAAGTTCATATGCAGGCACCAACAAGATTGACAAGCATGTGCGTCTGTGTGTGAGTCCTAGTATTTATCAATCTTCTTTTTTCTTTTTTTCACCTTTGTATTTTGTTCATAAGAGTCGAGATTAGTACATCATGAGGTTCTGGGGGAAGATGATTTCTGCTTTTGCTAGTACCTGTATTTTCAGCCTTGGATTCTGTCATTTCAACAAGATGTTTACCAAAAAGTATGGTAAACATATATTTGAAGTCTAATTGTGGAAGACATCTCTTATGGTCCTACATTGGAAAGAATGGAGAAAAAAAAGGTCTTATTAGAATGCAATCATTTTGCATAATTTATTTTATTATTAGATTACGACACGACATTGGACTGTCTTAGTGTGTCTGAGATTTAAGCCGCTTGGTAGACAAACCTGTTTTAAAGAAATCACTAATTTTAATTTTATTTGACCAAAATTTTGCATTGCCTAAAAATATGCAAAAGTTGTGTTTAAATTTGAAAAAACAAGACTTTAGGAAATTGAAGGTATGAGAAAAGAGCAGCAAAAGTTGTCCACATACTCAAAAATCTGGCCTAATAACCTAGTATTGGTCAATGCTTTGCCAAGGCTGCAGGGAACTTAGAGAAGATTTGTAAATTTTGATCTAGTCTTCTGTTTGGCAGTTCTGTTTAGAATGCTGCAACTGATTTGGCAGATTATTGTTCTAGTCTTTACTATTGTTCTGCTTTATCTTATTAACATTTGGTTATTTGTTTCCTTGTTTACACACCTTTGATACATTTGAGCTTTCCACTTCACTGTTTGGAATTTCAGGTAGATAATCTCGTACAGTATGCAGTTGTTCTAATGAAAATAATGTTTTTTGGGTGCATCATGAAAATAATGTTCATATTAACAGTAAACAGTAATATTAACTGTTTACTGCAGATATTGGGAAATAATCTGATCAAATTTTCCCATTTATACCTTTGTTGTACTTTTATTCTTGTTTTAATATTGTTTTCTCCTTAACCATGCTAATTTGATCATGTTACAGGAAGATGATGCCAGTGGAGGAAATTTTAACAATTGATGTAAAGCGGGGTTGGAAAAAAGGAACAAAAATTACTTTCCCGGAGAAAGGAAATGAAGCTCCCAACATAATTCCTGCAGACATAGTATTTGTCATTGATGAGAAGCCACATGATGTATTCACACGGGAAGGAAATGATCTCGTAATGACACAGAAAATCTCTTTGGTTGAAGCTCTTACAGGTTACACCGTACATTTGACTACGCTTGATGGTCGGAGCCTTACAATACCAATAAACTCCATAATTCATCCTGGTTATGAGGAGGTGGTTCCTCGGGAGGGCATGCCGATACCGAAGGATCCTTCCAAGAGAGGAAACCTTCGAATCAAGTTTAATATCAAGTTTCCAACAAGGTTAACTTCTGAGCAGAAAGCTGGAATTAAAAGACTATTAGCTCCATGAATTCAATATGCTGCGGGGCATCTGATGCTGTGAATATTTGTGGTTGGTTGGGTGATGCTTCTTGGTTCAATGTGTTTGTAACGTAATTAAGATTTTGCAATAAGCTTGTCTATTAGGTTTTGATCTAGCATTTAGTCAGTCGAGGATGGGCATTCCATGAACATATGATTGTTTACTTATAGAAGAAATTGAAGAATTATCGATTTATTTCTAGATGAGTGCTCTGTGGTTTGCTAAAACTGACTGCTGCTTAGATGGTGACTTTTCAACTGGATATGGATTGCAGAGGTACTTAATTGTTGAAAATTGCGTAGATACATTATATCTGTTAATGAGGACACCGAGCAGTAATGTAAGTGTTTTTGACAGCCAAGAAGCAACTGAGTCCTCTTTGGGGTCATGAAGCTGACGTACTTCATCCGTTTGAATTGAATAGCATATGTATACTCCATTTTAAGTATACCGCTCTTGGAATCTGTAGCATGTGTTGTTTGTGAAAATTTATTTATTGCATGTGCTGTTTTTGCTGTCTTTACAAATGATGATTTCATCATCTTCTAGTGGTAGGTTGGCCGTTTGTGCTTTCGTAAGCGATTGCGGGGAAGAAAAAAAAAAAATTTAAATTTTTTTACAATTTAACAAAATATATATGTCTTGTCTTGTTCTTGTTGGTTAAGCATCAAAATCATTTTATCGATGTTTGTTTCGCAATCGAAATTAGAATGAGAATAAAAATTGAAATAGTTTGAAATTGAAATGATCAAATTTTTTGAAGCGTTTGATTCGTGATTGAAATCAGAATTGAAATTGAAATGAAAAATTGAATTCATTGGAGAGAATAAGAGTTGAGTTTTATATAAATTGAATTATTTTTATTATATTTTGAAATTAAAATCAGAATGAGATTTTTTTTTAATTAAATGATTAGAATAAAAATTATTTATTTCGATTTCAAAGCCTCACTTTTCTTAGTATCTCAATCTGTTTGGCTTCGGTCTGTATTTTCGTGTTTTCAACTTGATCTGTTTGGCTATGGTCTGTAATTTCGTGTTTTCAACTTGATCGGGACAGAATCTCAAGCCTGACGTAAGTGATGGCATGGTGCTGGTGTTTGGTGTCGTGGTGCTTGCGTGGCCTTGATCGACTTCATTCGGTGGTTGAAGAAGAGACAATAGAAGTAGACTACAAGATTGAAGTGTACGATGGCAGTGACCTCAAGATAGAGGTGCCCAATGGCATCATCTACAAGATTGAAGTGTACGATGGCCTTGACCTTAAGATAGAGGTGCCCAATGGCATCATCAGATTGCTTGCAACCGCCAACCATCCATATGTTTTCTTCCAAGAAACAGAGCATCGCCGAACAGAATAGATAACTTTCAATGGCTCAAGGGGAATAAATCTTTCTGTTAGTGCGTTGCTTTGTGCAACAAATGTGGTCCCTTTGCTTCCTTGAGGAGAGAGGTGCTAACCAGTTGAGATAACATTAGCTGGCGCATTAGTAGCTTGTATGCTATATCCAAAATTCACTGAAAGTTGCTTTCAATCTTACAATCCACTTCCCTCTCTAATTATTGCACACATTCTTTCTCAGATCATATGTGTGGTTGGTGGGAGAGAAATCACATAATGTATGGAAATAATTTTGATTTTTCAGAACCCAATCTGTATGAAGAAATTTAGTTTATGGTATTCAGATCCAGGTCCAACCCATGTTTTCAGGATGGTGGGTTAAGTTTTTCAGTTAGGTTTTCTAAATATCAATGGCCATGCGATTAACTTGAAATCAAAATTTTTCTGAAGACAGCAGTAAAATGGATATGAACATATAGTCAAATATTTATTTTGGACAGATTTTAAGAAATACTTAAAACGAGCTGCCTTATATAAAACCCATCAGTAAATTATGCATTATAAACTCTACATGGAAATAAATAAACAGTAAAAGCTTTATGTGGGAATATCATGGAAATGTCAACTGATATTGCCAGGCAACAAAGTTTTGAGAGTAGCATTTTTTACACTATCAAAGAAGTGAGCTCAAGTGATTCAAAGATTAAAAATGATAAACTAACTCCTCTTGCGAATTTCAAATTTTGAATTTTAAACCCAGTGGGTTGTGGGCTAGGCCTCTGTGTTGGTGGGTTTTATCTTCAGAGGTGTGATCTTTTTAGAAATTCTTTGTGCACCGCGAGCGGTGTAGAAAATCCGATGTAGAGCACACCACTTTATCCAATTAGTCCACAAAATTACCACTTTTCAATGTATATTTAATGTCTGTAGATCATTTTTTTCGTTTAAAAATTTTGTATAATGAAAATACCCCTGCCCTATGGTTATGACACCCCTTCACAAAAATTATAATATCCTTTCAAAATAATTATAATATCTTGATACTAAACAAAAAACTGAAGGCATTAACACCTTCTACCAATACTTCCTGTCATTCATGGTCTGAATTATGACTCTCAGAATATCATAATATGCCACGGAGGAAAAAAGATGATGAATATGTGCGGAAACAGAATTATGATACGCCTTCTTAAAAATTATGACATTTTTTCACAAAAATTGACACCCTGGTATTTAGTTATAATTTTTTTCAAAGGACAAGAGTGTCATAATTTTTGTGAAGGGATGTCATAACTAAAAAGTAGAGATATTTTCATTATATAAAATTTTTAAATGAAAAAACAATCTACAGGTATTAAATATGTATTGAAAAGTAGTAACTATGTGGACCAATCGGACAAGACGGTGCACTCTACATCAAATTTTCTACACTGCCCATTGTGCACAAAAAATTTTTCGTGATTTTTTGAGAGGCTTGGTTGCCTTATCTTGTAGGTGGGTCTCTTGTTATACCTGTTGTAGGCCGGTTTTCTTTGGAACTGGGCTCTGTTGTTGGGTTTGGTTGCTTCCCCTGCCTTCCCTTTATTGTTTTCTTTCCCCTTGCTCTTGTTAGTTCTTTTTCCCTTTCTATCTTTTGTACTCTCTTCTTTTCTCATGAAATATATGGTGAACTCTCCCACCGTTTTGCGTAAAGAAAGGAAAAGAAAAAGGATACATACCAATGAAATCAAAAATATCGATCAGTGCATTGTGTTTTAGGTTGTTTGGCCCCTATTAGCAAAATTTTCAGATTATAACCCTTATTTTCCAGGATGTTTGTTTGCATTTGTTGTTACATGCTCTTCAACAGCTTCCGCTGCTACATCAGTGCATAATAGGGAAGGAATGCAACTACATGGTGCGTATAGCATTACTCTTAGTGACAATAGACTTGAGCCAACCAAACCAGAGAAAAAGAAGATTGCTAGTATAAAAGAAACAGAGCATAGACAATAAATTTCCTTCTTTAAGAACAAACTAAAGATGTTTCCAGTAGATCTATGTCCTGATACCATTGTTCATTACAACAGCATGGTCTGCATCAAGCTTTTACAATCAAAATAAGGCATGAAATCCAACATAGCAACAAAAGCTCAGGTTATCTCATGCTCCTAGACCTGAGGCATCTGGCTCTTATTTTTACATACATAAAGAAGCTCTCTTTAAAGCTACTTGGCGCAACAAATTATTTTGGCTGTTTGTAAATTAACCATGGTTTCTAGTCTGAAAATAAGTAACAGAGGAAATGAGAAAAAGAAATGAGTATGTAACAGTAAGCGAGCTTCATATGGCAGTCGGCCTCACACCACCATTGTTTTCCCATCTTTTTCTTACTCGCACATACAACATCGAAACCTAGTACTGCATCCGGTCTTCGATATTCACAGCTCTGTTGCTTATGCAGTTTTCATTTGCTGCACAAAGTTATAAAAGCAAAAGAAAAATTGTTAGAGCTTTAAGTGAGCAAATAGTTTGAATGCCTGGTTTGATGCCAACTGAGGTCAGCCTGGCCTACTTACAACCCTGAAAAGCAATACTAGAACTTGATTTCATAGTCTTAAAAGTACTCATAAAACATTACACTTTGACCAAGCATGCATGCAGACAGTCCAATAATAAGCTAATAAATTTAATGAGCTGTCAGCTACCATCGAGTATAACCACAGAAAAGTTGGTTGCTAGAAAGTGTCTACATTAAGCAGATCAGATAGATTACATCATATGATTGTAATTGTAATGTTAATTAATCTTGAACATCAGTACTTACTCTTTTCTCCTCTTCCATCTTAGCCTTAATGTATGAGTAGATTGCAACTCCTCCAATTGCTATACAAGTTCCAATTCCTGTCTGCGTTGAGATCTTGTTTCCTGCTCAAAATTAAGATTAGAGGAGTTAAATCAAAAGCAAAGCAAAGCAAAGCAAAAGGGGGAAAAAACCGAAGTAGAACATATTGCCCCAACAAAATGGGGCATCCTTGCACATACCAAAGACTATGATTGAGAAACCGATTACAAATACACGTTTCAACACATTTCCAACCGCATGAGTGAGCGGAGCCACTCGCTCCAAGGTGTTTGTTGCCACCTGGGGGATCCATGGAAGTTATTAAATTTTGTAGATAAGAAAGAAAGGCAAAGCTAACGTAGAGGATGGAAATGAACAAAATAAATAGGAATTACACCATTTAAATGACCCATGACAACATTCTCAAAATTTGTAAAGGAAAGGTACCCTAGGATAAATCATGATCGGCATGAAGGGGACATCAACATTTAGACTTAGAAATATGTAGTTAGGTGGAGATAGGTGCCACTAGCTAATATTAAATAGCAGAACAGATAAGCTGATCACTGAATGTGGTAAAAAGTGTTTTATAAATAAAATTAATAGAAGAAAATTGGCCTTTGCAGACAATTTCAAATTATTATATTGTGAATATTTGAGAATTTACAATTGCCAAAAGATTATGATTAGTTTTCTATAGAATTTATGGGTATAAAACTGAGGCTTAGTCTACATGAACATGATTCTAACATGGACAACAAATAGTTCAGACAAGACCGAAAGTACTCAAGCATCACTAGAATAATAATAGGACCTACCTTAAACTGAGAGTACTAAATAACTGAAGTGTGAAAACCAATGCTAGCCTAAAAATTTCTTAAACATTATGCGCCAAGGTGAAAGTCAGTCCCAAATTTGATCCTTATTGAGTGTTCTTTTATCGAGTATTCTTTGTTATACATGCTACAGGCAGCAAAATGCAACCGGGAATTCAAATCACCATAGATGTCATATGAATGTAACTACATGCTTTTATTCATTGCTGTTTCTTTGGCTCCATGAAAGTTAGTGTGTGTATTGTCAAACAAATACCTGATTGTAGAGATGATAAAACATTCCCACCCAGAACAGATCTGAAATGAATTTTGTCCATCCTACTTTGGCAACTACATCCTTAAACCCATGTTGCAGCAGCTGAGGTCCCTCAATCTGTAAATTTAAACATGACCAGTCAGCAAAAAAGAGCAACTATCTAGTTAATTACATTTTACAAATTTATGTGGTTCAACAATTACCGAAAACACGAAAATTATGATGCATTGAATACACATGTTTTGTGCCAATATGATATCAAATCAAAAGTTCCACTGGATTGTCGAAGACAAAATTCCAAAAACACAGAAACTAGTGAATCCTAATTCATCATTCAAAGGTGCATGACACAGAGACAACACAGCAACCAAAACAACCAAGTTTTATTTTCAAAAATTAAGAAACTGACATAAGGAAGAAAAAATATTCCAGGAATTTAGCACCCTGAATTAAATTGTTATAAGAAAAGAGATTTAGAAAATATTCCATATGTAGCAGTATAGAATTGGATTTATGAATCTGAAATCAGAAGAAAACCATAAAATTAGTCAAAAATACTTGAAGGAGTGGTAGAACATGTCATTTTCCACAGGAAATACAAGTTTTCTAAATTTAAGTTCAAAGTGTTTCAAGCTATCTGTTGTAATAATAAATATAGAGCTCTACATCAACAAAACAAGCGAAGCATAGCACAAAGGTCACAAGTTTGTGCAATTGTTTCTTTTGTTACGCCTAGTATCTGTCTGCTTTGAGGCATGTCATCTCCTAGTGAGATTTCATATACCACAAAATGGCTTGCTCCTACACTATATGGTGTAGAAAAAATTTAACATTATCTTTTTCATTAACTAAATCAGACAATTTACTTACAATGACTGCAGGAGGAATACAAACAATGAGAGCAATGATCGAGATGTATGCATATACATTAGTACTGTCCATGTCAGTCTGCAAGAATCAGATAGCTTCAATAAGTGAACAAGAAATAAATAGGAAGAGGGGGTTGGGGGGCGGGAGGGAGGAAGGGAGACCATCGCTTTCTTGGAATAGATGCTCCTGTAAGTGAAAGAAATATTTGAAATCATGGCACTAATGAAGCCAGTCCAATTGAATGATAGTTCTGTGAGGGATGCCATTGAAACACCTGCAAGTTTCAAAGTTTATCATATTAAAAATAAATAATCCAAAAATGTCTTAACTTGATTTATACTTGTGACAGAAAGGAGAGTACGATCATTTCTTTAGCTATTAAGTACTAACCCCACACCGCTCCAGTCCCCATAGGCAAGGAAAATAAGAGAAAAATGAGAAAAACAATCTGACAAACACCCTATACAATAAAAAAAGAAAGAAAAGACACACCCTGAAAAGATAAGGAACATAATAGAAAAAAAAAAAAGCACACAAGATTATTTGTTCTTGGCTCCAAAAGCTCCACCTTCCCACAATGCTGCATGAACAGCATACCATGAACTAAATATTTGACAGTAGAAACTCTTAAAAGCCATGATTTTTTTCTCTTCTCCAGAACTAATGCTTGAAGATAACCAGTAGTATGCCAAATTATATTTGAGAACATCACAGAGGACATGTATATGACATTACATCTATTGTCGCCATGCAGAAAGTTATATAAGGAAATGTCATTCTAAATTATATATATATATATATATATATATAGCATTAAAGTTACTGGATGAGCATTTCTTACTCTAAGTTCTAAAGGCATTCTATAATAATAACAGAGAAAATTACCAATCACAACTGGAGCTAGAGATAACCAGAGTGTCAAGGGTATTTGCTGTCCAAGGATGAACTGAGAAGCAGCCGCATTAAAGAAGGGCTCCAGAGCTGACATGAAATCCATCGAGTAAGACCATGTAGAAGTAACAAAATGCCTTAGGAAGCTCCTGCAAGCAACTGGAGCAAATCCCCTGATTGGAAAGTTACCTTTGATTGTGTGGGTAAATGAGACGGCAACGGTGGCAAATGATACATTGCTGGTCACATGACCCACAGCATGGCATACTGCAACTGGGATGAGCAGCTTCAAGAGATTCGAGTCAATGGGCTGCAGAAAGACCAACTCTAGTTACACTGCATGACAAACCTCCTTAGCAAGTAGACATGTAACATTGACTATCTATTACCTTCAAAATATTGATTATATTCACTTATTCTGAAGCCTCAATATCTCAACTTATTCTGAAGCCCAAAAAATTATATTCACTAATTAACTTCTTTTTCCTTATTTTTTTGAAATTTATTCAAATTACTCTCGGTTTCTCCTTTGCACAAATGGACCATACATTAGTTTAGTCCTCAAAGTCGCATTTACATCTACCAAGCATTCAAAACTAAATCAAAGTTTTGCTATTATTATATCATTGTGCTTGATAAGTACACTAAGTGATCAAAAATACATCTATTTACGAAGTAACAGCCTCGCATGTATAGTATGCACCCCACTTAAAGACTTGGCGGAAAAATGAGAAAACTGTTAGGTCATCATTCAATTTTTCATGGGACTTTAGGTGACGATCATTTGAAGAGAATCCTGTTATTCATCATTATTTTCAAAAGAAATGTTGCAGGTGTATCATGAGCTCTATAAGTACCTCTGTCTAGAGGCATTGCAGAAGTTCCTTCAAGAAAGAAATTTCACTGGAGATATTAAAAACTTCAAATCAGAAAAGCAAGGGACGTTAAGAATATCAGGATAGGATTCCCTCGGTTGGCAGGGGAAGAATGTTGAGGGTGGGACACTCCCACATTGGAAAGGCAAGGGACCTTAGATGGTCTTAAATGCAAAAGGTCTCATTCACCTGTCAGCTTAAAAGTTCTTGGGTAGGATTGCTGACAAAGAATAGATAGGCAAGTCAGCTCACTGGGCAAAGTTAGCTCCAAGAGATTCATACATATCTATGCGGGTATTGAGATCTAGATTCCACTATTTCCAAGGTTGGAAAAATCCACTCTATAATACTATATCAGGACAAGGCTATCGTTTGCAGGTATGTGTAGAAAATTCTATGTTGGTTTGCGATCTGTCATCTTTAGTGGCCTAGTGAAACTAAATTTATCATGCTTCATGGGGTTTCACTGATTAACTTAAGTTACATAATTTACTCAAATATTATTTATTAACTTGCATGCATTTATTTCTGTTATAGAAAGGCTATATGTTTTTTTTTTTTTTTTTTTTTCTGATTTATTAACAAGGTAGTAAAAGGATTGTCATATATTTGGCTATTGTGAATGGAGTTAGCAATTTGTAGTATTGGAATTTAGAAAGTCAAAACTAAGACATAGATCATAGACAATATGTTTTGTACCTTTCTTATCTACTAGTTAAGATGCATACAAATTTTATTGGTTCTAAATTTTGACTGAAACTTCAAACCAAAACAAAGACCAAAGTGCTTCGATTTGGTGGGATTTGATCGAAAAAGTGTCAATGTAGGAGTTTGAGCCAAGGATGATTTAAGAAGACAATATGCATGGGAAATAAATGCAAGCACTTTGGCCATTTATTTATTTTATTAAATGTTAGGAGACACTTTCACCGTTAAACTTGAACCTTCCAAGTTCTAATTAATTTGGAAGCATTGTGATATGAGATTCAACCCAAACTTACATCACGTAAAACTTTAAGTTGTTATTGCTCAAGAAAAAGAAAAAGAAAAAAAAAAAAAAAAAAATTTTTAGATGTGATATATAAGACTGGCCTTCTCAGAATAAATTGTATATACATCTTGTTGGGATATACCGACCGGTCCCCCTCACGCTGACTCACCGTCGGGCCTACATGACCAGCGGCCGACTCTGCTGACCGACGGCTGCCGTCACCGACCGACCGAGTATACATCGGTCGGGCAGACCCTCTTCGCCCTCGATCGGCCGAACTATGAAGCCCGATACCCGACTCCCCCGACGCGCCCGACTGACCGACGGAGAGACCCTGGGTTTCCACCCGACGCCCCTCAACCAGCCGCCGACCTATAGTCGGTCGGCTCCTTTGAACGCCGTACGACTGCGGGAGATTGTCAAACCTGACAACAGCGTGCGGCACAGCCGCCTTGGGGCATTATCCCACTTAAGGTGTGGGTCAACCCTAGCGATTTGACAGCCCCACGGCGATTTGACAACCTCACGGTGACCCTGACAGTCCTCGGTGATTTGACAATTCTTCCATTGTCTGCACCATTAATGACGGCGTCATGCCGTGCTCCACTATAAATCGGGGAAGGCAACAGTGCTGAGGAAGTCTTTTCGAAACCCTTGAACTCTTCCTCTCTAACCCTCGCCCTCACCCTCTCTCGTTGAGCTCCTTGATTCTTTTCTACTGTTGCCTAGTCTCCTCTCTGACTTGACCGTCGGAGGATCTCCGCCGGAGTCACCTCCGGTCAGTGCAGACTTCTTTTGCAGGCGCTCGTTTCCGGCGACCAGGCGACGAGGGGATTGGCCGCAACAGGTTCTGGTGCGCCAGGTAGGGGAAGACAGCACCAGGGATTACAACCCCCGCGGAACTCGAAACATCTATCAAGATGATAAGAACAAGAGCTCAGCGGTCGAGGGTCACCGGATCGACGAGGCGCTCTTCCCGCCCGGAAGAGGCCTCTCCTCCACCCTCCATTGCGGAACCTAACTCTTCGCATCCCGCGGTGACCACGGAGGCACAGATCGCGGTGATCGTGCGGCAGATGACCGTGTTGACGGACGCGGTCAAGGGCCTTCAACAACAACCGATCCGGTTGCCGCCCTCGCCGGCGGGGCAACCGACAGTACACCTGATGCCCTCCAGGAGCAGCCACCAGCGCCCGCGTCGGTCTCCGTCACCTCCTCGGGAGCACCTGTCACAGCGCTCCCACCGAGAAGAGGAGAGGCGGCCACGGCATGATGCCTGTCAATCCCGACGACCGTCTCCTTCCCAGCTGAAACGAGCAAGGAAGGAGAAGCGGCCGCGAACACCGTCTGCCTCCCTTTCGGATTCATCAGGAGACTCCACCTCCGGGGTTTCTCAGCACCGACGGGTCGACGACTACGAACGCAGGTTCGAAGAAATCGACCGTCAGCTTGTCCAACTGCAAGTGGACGGACAGAAGTCCTCGAACGACATTGACTTCCAGACCGCCCAATCTCTCTCCCGACTCATCCTCGACGAACCGATCCCCAGTCAGTTCAAGATGCCACATGTGGAGCCTTACGACGGCTCCACCGACCCAGTCGACCACTTGGAGAGCTACAAGGCTCTCATGACGATCCAAGGGGCGACCGATGCTCTTCTTTGCATCAACTTTTCCGCCACGCTTCGCAAAGCTACCAGGGCCTGGTACTCCGGTCTTCGATCAGGAAGTATCCACTCCTTTGGGCAGCTCGAGCACTCTTTCGTGGCCCCACTTCAGCACCAACCGGAAGCCACCGCGAACCTCGGACAGCCTTTTCTCCCTCAAACAGGGAGAAAATGAGACGCTCCGACACTTCGTGGCGCTATTTAACGCGGCCACGCTTGAGGTCCGGGATCTCAATGAAGACATGGCCATCTCGGCCATGAAGCAGGAGTTGAGGGCATCCCGATTCACATACTTCTTGGACAAGACCCTCCCTCGGACGTATACCGAACTGCTGGAGCGTACGTACAAGTACATGCGCACGGACGAAGGAGCTTCCGACCGACGCCTGACCGAGTCCAAGGGCCCGAAGGAGAAGCGAAGGAAGGGTCGGGCCCCTGTCGAGCCTAGCAGGCTCCCGACCAACAGTCGGGTCTCACCCCCACGACGGAACCAGAGGTCGCCCCGACGACGGAGTCCGAGACCGATGCACCCCAGGTATGACTCCTATACTCCTCTCTCTGCTCCTCGTGCGCAGATTTTGATGAAGATCGAAGGGGAAGAATATCTGCGACGGCCTCCGCCTCTGAAGGCAAAGGGCCTTGACCGGCGAAAGTACTGCCGATTTCATCGGGGCCACGGCCACAACACCGAGCAGTGCATCCAACTCAAGGATGAGATCGAGGCCCTCATACGTCGGGGATATCTCGGCAAATTTCGGAGGAACCCGCCGACCCGGCCCGTCACCGACCGACGACCCCAGCCGACTGAAGAAGCAACGACTAACCAACTTACGGCCGGGGTCATCAATATGATCTCCAAACGACTGGGCCCGGGGACGTCTACTGGAGGGGAGTCGACGAAGAAGCTGCGCCCAGATGACGAAATTACTTTTACAGATGAAGATGTTCGAGGTATACAAACTTTCCATGACGATGTTGTTGTTGTCTCGGCAACAATAGCAAATTATGATGTAAAAAGAATCTTTGTAGATAATGGAAGTTCAACGAACGTTTTGTTTTACTCGACTTTCTCCCGGATGCGACTGTCGGCCGATCAGCTCAAAAGAGTCTCTACACCCTTGATAGGCTTTGCTGAAGATGCTGTCACGGTGGAAGGGGAAGTTACTTTGCCCGTAACGGCTGGAACCGAACCCCGACAGAGCACAGTCCACTTGACCTTTACGGTCGTCCAAGTGCCCTCGGCCTACAATGCCATACTTGGAAGACCCGGACTAAACACCCTCAGGGCGATAGTTTCGACGTATCATCTCCTGGTTCAGTTCCCGACCAAAAACGGAGTTGGGAAGATGCGCGGGGATCAACAGCTCGCTCGGCGATGCTTCCAGATCTCCGCTCAAAGCAACGAGTTGAAGGGCTCTCTGACGGTCAACAAGTTGGACCAACGAAAGGAGGAAGAACGAGGTGAACCGACCGAACAGTTTGTTTCCATCCCGATAACGGGGAATCCAGAACGAATGGTATGGGTCGGATCTCAATTACCCGACCCCGAGCGACGATAGTTGGTGGAGCTGCTGAAGGCCAATGTCGATGTATTCGCTTGGTCGGCAGTGGATATGCCGGGCATCCCCCCGGAGACAATAACACACCGACTCAACATCGACCCAGCGAGGAGGTCGGTGAGGCAGAAAAAACGATCTTTTGCTCCTGAAAGACAGAAGGCCATCGACGAAGAAGTGGACAAGCTACTCGAGGCAGGCTTCATCAGAGAAACTACATATCCCGATTGGCTCGCCAATGTCGTCATGGTGAAAAAGGCCAACGGAAGTTGGAGGATTTGCATCGACTATACCGACCTAAACCGCGCCTGCCCGAAGGACAGCTTCCCACTCACAAAAATCGACCAGCTGGTAGACGCGACGTCCGGCCACCGACTGCTCAGCTTCATGGACGCTTTTGCCGGATATAATCAGATCCGGATGGCGCCCGAGGACGAGGAGCACACCGCCTTCGTGATTGCCAAGGGCCTCTACTGCTACAGAGTAATGCCCTTCGGACTGAAGAACGTCGGAGCCACCTACCAGCGACTCGTCAATAAGGTCTTTAAAGACCAAATTGGGTGCAATATGAAAGTGTATGTGGACGACATGCTGGTAAAGAGTGCGCAGACTACAGATCACGTTCGAGATCTCGAAGAAGCTTTTCGCACTCTACGACAACACCGGATGAAGCTGAATCCGACTAAGTGCACCTTCGGAGTGACTTTGGGGAAGTTCTTCGGGTTCCTCGTTTCTCAACGTGGAATCGAGGCCAATCCTGAGAAAATAAAGGCAATCATCGACATGCGGCATCCGAACACCAAGAAGGAGATCCAGCAGCTGAATAAAAAAATCATCGCCCTCAGCCGATTCATCTCTTGGTCGGCTGAAAGATGCCTCCCGTTCTTCAAAACCCTGAGGCAGGTGAGGGGTTTCTCTTGGTCGGATGAGTGCCAACGGGCCTTCGAGGACCTGAAAAAGTACCTAGCTTCCCCACCGCTGCTTGTGAAGTCGGAAGTCGGAGAGACGCTGTATCTCTATTTGGCCACTTACCCCGAGGCGGTTAGCTCGGTGCTCGTCCGAGAAAACGAGAGCCGAATTCATCAACCTATATACTACACCAGCAAAGTGCTCCGCGGCGCTGAAGCTCGGTACACGAAGACGGAGAAGATGATATTCGCCCTGACCGTGTCCGCACAACGACTCCGTCCATACTTTCAAGTGCATGCCATTGTGGTCCTCACCAACCAGCCCCTGAGGGCAATATTGCACCGACCCGACACATCGGGACGACTGGCGAAATGGGCGATGAAGCTCAGCGAGTTCGACATACAGTACCGACCACGACCCGTCCTGAAGGCCCAGGTCTTGGCCGACTTTATTGCGGAGTGCCCGACAACCGACCAAGGGTCGGAAGGCGGGAACCCAGGAGGAGCTGCGATCTCCGAGCCTGACCCGAGGTCCACTTGGGTACTGCATATTGACGGAGCTTCAAATGCTCGGGGGAGCGGGGCCGGACTCCTGCTCACCAACTCGGAAGAGATGGTCACTGAGTACGCCCTCCGATTCGACTTTAAAGCTTCCAACAATCAAGCTGAGTATGAAGCGCTCCTCGCTGGCTTAAGGATGGCGAAGGAGCTTGGGATCGACAGCTTCCGGGTCTTCTCCGATTCTCAGCTGATCGTGGGCCAGGTCAAGGGTGAATTCGAGATGCGAGACCCGGCTATGGCAAAATATCTCCAGAAGGTGAAAGATCTTGTGACACACCTCGGATATTTTGAGATCTCCCATATCCCTAGGTCGGAGAACGCTCGGGCCGACGCACTCTCCAGATTAGCGACTTCAGCCTACGACGCTTTGGGCCGGACATTCATGGAGAATCTCGAGCAGCCGAGCATCGACAAGGCCGAGGAGGTGCTACAACTGGCGGTCGAACCAAGCTGGATGGATCTGATTGTTCGGTACCTGACTGACAGGACTAGTCCCTAAGATCCCGCGGAGGCCAGATGGCTCCGATGGTCGGCCTCCCAATACGTGACAATGGATGGCCGACTCTACAAAAGGTCGTTCTCCCTTCCCTTGCTCAGATGCTTGGGACCGACCGATGCGGACTACGTGCTCAGAGAAGTACACGAAGGGATCTGCGAAAATCACTTGGAGGGCAAATCCTTGGCCTACAAAGTCCTGCGGCAAGGTTACTACTGGCCCACTATGAGGAAGGATGCAGCTGAGTTGGTTCGGAAGTGTGAGCCATGTCAGAGGTACGCCAACATACAACACCGACCAGCCAGCCAAATTACCCCTATTGTCGCCCCGTGGCCCTTCGCCCAGTGGGGGGTCGACATACTCGGTCCCTTCCCACCGGCGTCTGGCCAAAGGAAGTTCATAGTCGTCGCCATCGACTACTTCACTAAATGGGTGGAAGCCGAGCCCCTAGCGCAAATTACCGAGCGAAAGATGGAAGACTTCGTTCAGAAGTCCATCATCTTCAGGTTCGGATTGCCGCACACCATTATCACCGACAACGGATGACAATTCGACAACCAAGACTTCAGAGACTTCTGTGCGAGGTTTCACATCACGCACCGACTGACCTCGATCGGACATCCACAATCCAATGGTGAGGTCGAGGTGACCAACCGGACCATTCCGCATGGACTAAAAACCCGACTGAATGAAGCCAAAGCCTCTGGGTCGAGGAGTTGAACTCCATCCTGTGGGCGTACCGGACGACACCCCGTGTCCCCACCGGAGAGTCACCTTTCAGTTTGGCCTATGGGACGGAAGCGATGATACCGCTCAAGATCGGACTACCGTCGACTAAAGTCGAGCAGTATCGAGAGCCGGACAACTCTGAGTGTCGGAGGGCCGACCTAGACCTCCTCTCCGAGCTTCGGAGCGAGGCCCAGCTCCACATGGCTTCTTACCGATAAAAAATAGCTCGATATTACAATGCCAAGGTCAAACCAAAACTTTTCAGGCCTGGGGACCTGGTCCTAAGAAAGGCAGAAGTCTTGAAGCCTCTAAACCAGGGGAAGTTGGTTTCTAACTGGGAATGACCCTACAAGGTAGCGGATACCTACGGGCCGAAAGCTTACCGACTAGAGACTCTAGAGGAAAATGCCATTCCCCGGACCTGGAATGCCGACAACCTAAAGTTGTACTACCAATAAACTTTGTATCCCCTCACTCGGAATACGAATTCGGTTTCAAACTTCGGAGTCTGGAATCTCGACTCTTCGACTGTGGATCGACGCTCGCCAAGAAGTACGAGCCCCGATATCCCGACTTGAACCTAACGATTCCACTGGGGACCAACGGCCCGATCGCCGATGATGCATCGGATGCTTAAAAGGACCGATATATCCACGACGACGGGAGTTACACTCCTTCTACAGTCAAACTCCCAGGCAAAATGATCGGCTGACTCGCCGACTCTGCCCCGGCCAAGAAAGGCAAAACGCCGACGCGACCAATGTCGCGTTCATGACTTACCGATCAGGTCACGACCGATCGAAGGATATTCGACTTACCACCGTTTATCACACGGTGCGATGTAAGTACCCGGCCCAGGTCTGGGTAATGGAAATTCGACTTATCATCGTTTTTTCGACTAAACGCGTCGGACGCCATTCGACTGAACGCATCGAACGACATGTGACTATCATACCCTATGAAATGATCCAGCCATCGGGTTATGCCCGGAGGTCGGTCGACTTTCGACTCGACGAACACGTCCGACTCACGACCGGGCGACAGATGTTCGACTTAAGCTCTCGATCGTCGGGTTATACGACAATCGGGAGGCTGATCCAAAGTCGGGATTCGCTCTGCCTTTGCAGCGGCGCGCGTTACCGACTACCTCGGATCATTATCTGGAATCCTACCGAACGTCCTAAGTAGTGCACTGGGTCTACGACCTATGCGTTCAAAAAGTACTTCGGCGAATCATACGAGACATATCACAAAAAAAAAAAGAGAGAAAGAAAACATACAAAGGAAGAGAGTCAAAGTTAAAAGGGCTTTAGCTTTCATTGACGTTCGAGCCAAGTTTACAAAATTAGGCCGGAGCCTGATTACAAGTATGATGAATGAAAGAAAAACAAAAGACCGACTAGTCTTCAGAATCGGCTTCTTCCACAGGGCGAAGATTGGGGACGGTCGGTGAATCTACTCGGGCTTCGGGAGTCGGAGCCGCTTGACCTTCGGTGGCCTGCTCCACGTCTGCTTCGGCTTCCGCTATAGTGGTGCGACCTCCCGGTGATGGATCAGTCATCTCCTCCACAGCTGGGGCCTCCGACTCTGGCGGAACGATGCCGCCGAGGTCGAGCTTCGGGTACAAGCTCCAGACGGTTTCTCGAGCATCCTCGTACCCCACTCGGTACGAGAGGAAGCCGCTCTCCAGAAGTTCCTCCCGGTACTCTTCAGAATCCCGGAAGTCTTCTACAGTCCGACCCATGGCTTCCTTCGCCGACTCCGCTTCCGCCCTTGCGATGTCTGCGTCGGCCTGAGCGATGGACAGATTCTCTTCGGCCTTAGTGAGGTTCCCGAGGCTTACTTGGAGTTGCTCGCGTTCAGCCTTGAGCTCCTTGGCGAAGCTGTCCCTCTCGTGACGCAGCCGACGGACGGTGCGGGACTTCCGCTTGGCGTCGTCCCGGGCCGACTGCAGCTCGGTCCCCGAAGTCGCCAAGGCGCCTGTGAGTCGGGAAACCTCCTCGTTGAGACGAGAGATCTCCCCCTCAAGCCGGGCCTCCCGGTCGACCGACTGCTGCAGCTGGTCGACCAGTATGACCTTATCGACTTCGACGACCGTGGCCTTGTCCTTCCAGGCCGCGCGCATGTCGCCGAATCTTCGATATTCGGCCTCCAGCTCGGATATGTTATAAATCAGCTGCACAAAACGAAGCCGACCGTCAGAAGACCGAACTTACAACAAACGGTAGTGAGAACGGAAAGAAAGAAAACTTACCCGGATCATAGTCGGGTAGAACGAAGACAGCATGTCGGAGACATGCTGATTCTTCATGGCCTCGACATCGGCTGGGAGAAGGAGCGCCTGGCATAGCCTCCTGGCCAAGTCGTGGTTGGCCAGGGCCGACGCTCTGTCGGACAGTGGAGAGTCGGTCGACGCCCCACCACCGGCCGACCTTCCTTCGTCGTCGGGCACCATCGGGGCCTTCCCCCGTACGGATACCCAGGCCCTGATATTGGAGAAGGACGGCACGCTTGAGCCCGACCGAGTCCCTCCCGAAGGCACGGCAGTAGCAGACGCGGGTTGCTCGGGCTCGCGCGCCTCCTCCCGAACCTCCTCTGCTGGCTGAGCAGCCGGCACGTCCTCGATCGATTCCTCGGTCGCCCGTCCCTCGGGCGAGGCTGCTCCCTCGGCCGATGGTCCCTCGGACGGGACTTCGACAGGCACCGTCGGCGCCGACAGTGCGATGACAGGCTCCGCCTCCGCCCCAGCCGGCTCGCTCGGTGGAGCTACTTGAGGCCTCTTGGGAGGCCACGATGGTCCGGCCTCTTCCGCGCAGCGTACTGCCGGACGTCGGCCGCCGTCAATCTCGCCCTCGATGGCATATCTGCAAACAGCGACAGATGATCAGCACCAAAAAAGAAAGAAAAGAAAGGAGGAAGACGGAAAACGAACCTAAGCGAGGGACCGGGCTGAGACCGGCGTCGTACAGGGCCTGCTCGGTGACGAGCTCCCTTTGCTTCGGCATTGAGATATCTTTCAAGCGGTGGAAGTCTTCCCGATCCCCGGCTTCCACCCGACTGTTCTCGTTCGGTTGGGTTCGGGGGTCTCCCCAACGGGTAGGGAACCCCCAAGGAATAGAAGAAGAGACAAAAAAGAACTGGTTCTTCCATCCATGAATCGACGATGGAAGATCGGTAATGAAAGAGAGCCCCTTCCGAGGATTGAAGTACCACCACCCTCGGACTTTAGGGTGGGGTCGGAGGACAAAAAAGGCTCGGAAGAGTGAAATCCGAGGGATAGTCGGCAAAAACTGACACAACAGGGCAAAACTGACTATTAGCCGAACCGAGTTCGGCGCAAGTTGTGCCGGACATAGCCCGTAATAGTCTAACACGTTCCGGACGAACTCCGGTACTGAGAATCGAAGATCGGGCCGGAGGTCCTCGACGTAAAAGGCCACTTGGCCCTCAGGCGGGTCGTTGACCCGACCGTTGGCCCCAGGAGCGAACAGCCGAAATTGCTCTGGGATGCAATACTGCTTCCGGAGCCGATCGACGTTCGGCCCCGAAAGTGAAGAGACCTCCACCTCCGGAGTCGACCGAGAGTCGTCCGTCGGGTTCCCCGACCGACCTCCTCTTGGAGATGTTCTAGCCATGAACCAGAACAGAAGACAGAAGATAAGGAGAAGAGGGAAGAGAACCGTGAGGAAGCAAGGAGGGAGACGGCCAACGGTGAAGGCTTATAGAGGGAAAGAAATACTCCTAAGAAGAGGAAAAACGGAGACAATTACCTGGGACAGGGGACCACACGGGCAGAGTTTCGACAGCAAATGGGGAAAGTGAAAATCCGGATGCAGGTGACCCTGTATATATAGCGCCTCCCGACGGCCGAGATGGAAGCGCGACCAACAAGGATCTCCCAGATCGCGGCACGTGGAGACATCTGGGCCCTTCTCCGGCCCGACGGTTCGGCGCACCTGCCCTCAGATTGGGCCACGTCACCTCTATCCGCTTGGGCTAGTTCGGCCCAATGACTCCTCGCCACGCGGCGGAAAAGTCGTGACGATTCGCGTTCCCGAAGAGAAGGCGGGAGCGGCGGTTTTTATTCCCGATGGGACGTCTGACGCCGATGGGATGTTTGACGTCGATGGGACGTCTAACGCCGACGGATCGCCTGACACTCATGAGGTACCTGACACCAGATCAGCCAGCGGTACAGTCATCAGAATCGGGACTTAATGCGATGGGAATCCACTCCTTTCGCCCGACGCTGCCGCCCATGTAAAGACATTAGCCAGCGCACCATCCGACTCAGGAGTGGAGGGGGCAACTGTTGGGATATACCGACCGGTCCCCCTCACGCCGACTCACCGTCGGGCCTACATGACCAGCGGCCGACTCTGCTGACCGACGGCTGCCGTCACCGACTGACCGAGTATACGTCGGTCGGGCAGACCCTCTTCGCCCTCGATCGGCCGAACTATGGAGCCCGATACCTGACTCCCCCAATGCGCCCGACTGACCGACGGAGAAACCCCGGGTTTCCACCTGACGCCCCTCAACCAGCCGCCGACCTATAGTCGGTCGGCTCCTTTGAACACCGTACGACTGCGGGAGACTGTCAAACCTGACAACAGCGTGCGACACAGCCGCCTTGGGGCATTATTCCACTTAAGGCGTGGGTCAACCCTAGCGATTTGACAACCCACGGTGATTTGACAACTTCACGGTGACCCTGACAGTCCTCGACGATTTGACAATTCTTCCATTGTCTGCACCATTAATGACGGCGCCATGCCGCGCTCCACTATATATCGGGGAAGGCAACAGTGCTGAGGAAGTCTTTTCGAAACCCTTGAACTCTTCCTCTCTAACCCTCGCCCTCATCCTTTCTCGTTGAGCTCCTTGATTCTTTTCTACTGTTGCCTAGTCTCCTCTCTGACTTGACCGTCGAAGGATCTCCGTCGGAGTCACCTCCGGTCAGTGCGGACTTCTTTTGCAGGTGCTCGTTCCCGACGATCAAGTGACGAGGAGATTGGCCGCAACACATCTCATCATGTAAAATTTAATAATTATTTTCAAAAAAATCATAATATTTTATCAACGATAAATGACACTCACATTCAATAACCAACTCGATCCAATTAAGTAGAAAGAATACTTTGTACCACCAAAAAAAAAAGAAAAAAAAAGAAAAAAGACTACTGCTACGCGTCCCAATCGAATAACCAAACTTCGCCCAGTCCCACATTTGGGCCATTAATCAGGCCCCGTGTTGGATTGGTTTGGTTAGTGCGTTGGGGCGTGCAGCGACGCCCGGCTTCGGAAGGGTCGCTATTTTCAGGTCGGCTGGCGGGATCCACAACGGAAAGCAGGTTCGTGACGACGTGGCCGGTGCTGGTGCACACGTTTCCTTTCGCCGTATACGGGTGGCAAAACACAACCGTTCAAATAAACAATGTTTAAAACTTCATAAAGCACCATTTGAAAGGGTTGATCGCGCGGTTGGGTGATATCGAGATCTTCAACCAACCAAAGTGCACCACGTGGCACCTAACGGATAAGCACAATATTATCTCAAGACGAGAAAATAAATAAAAGGTCGTCAGCGGGCATTCGAGCGATGAGGGTCGGACGGAAGAACTTACAGCGCGCTTGGGGAGGCCGACAGCCCAGCTCACTAAACAATACACCACCCCCACGAACAGATGAATCACGGACACGAAGCTGCGAAACAAAACGACGGTCAGCTAACCGCAATACTCCTGACCTCATATTGGTTGAGGAATATATGGGACCCGCAGAGAATACACGCCAACTTACTACGGATAAGGGAAATAATTGTAGATCTTTTTGTTGATGATGTTGAATATCACGTTTAAGAAGTACCTGCGATACGATAACAATGGCATCAACCTTTATTCCATCCAAATTTCCGGGGTAAATCCGTAATTTTAGAACAGAAGAACGACAACAACCAGCCTTAGAGTAACGGTAATCGTACCACATGAAGAAGAAGAAGCCGGTGACCAGAGCCGGGTACTTGGCTGCGAAGCCCACCGGCGCGACCTTGGCCTCCCTAAAAATGGGGGAAAAAAAAAATCCCAAATCGGAAACTTTAGCGTAGAGTTTTTAGTTTACAATTTCTTTGTTTTCCAGCATAAAGGAAGAGGGGGAAGGAGGAGAAGAAGGCGGATAGTTGGAGGCGACGTGAATCGACCCAGAGTGGCCGAGTTGCCACGGAGGAAACGGACCTCACCCGGCGGAATCGCTCCCTTCGGCCGGAGAGGACGCGGCAGCGGCGACCGGCCCGAGGAGGTCCCGCCTCCCAGCAGGGATTCTAGATGGAACAGCGGACCTCTCGAGGGGGATCGCTGGCTGGAGCTGCCAGCCCCAGATGAGGTTGCCGCCGTCGGTGACGGAGCCGGCAGGCCGGGTGGTGGCGAGGGCCGCGAAGGTCGGGTCCTTGGCCGTGCGGCGGAGGCGGAGGAGGCCGGAGATGCCGCTGTTGCTGCCGGAGAGAGACCCGATCGACTTCATCTAGAAGGTGGGGGGAGTTGGGGAGTGGGGACTGGAGAGGGTTAGGGAGGGGACGTGTTTGATACGCTTTTCGGTGCCCGGGGGGGTGGGGAAGGAACGATAAATGATCTGTGAGGACAGCGAGTTATCGTGCGCCAGCGAAGGTATCGTGCGCCCACTGGCGGGGAGGGGCGTGGCGTGGCGACTGGTGGAGGGATGTCTCTGATCATTCTTCCACATGTCCGTGCAGAGTTTCTATGCGATCGTAGGGATATCCCATATCCGTGGTATCGTTACAGAGCCATCTCGTCTAAGGTTCAAGGTTGTCTTCCACGTCCCCTTTTCCTTTTTTTTTTTTTTTTTTTTTGGGAGGTTGAAAGGAGGCCGAGAGAACCAGCTACCTGTGTTTATTAAGGAGGTCTAAGGTTCCAGGTATTGCAACGATAGTATGATACGCCGCGTCCAACCGACGTTTCTGAGTTTTAATGGTTTGGTTACACCCCATGCCTCCAGATTTATGAGATACATGGGACAGAGAACGTCTCATATACCTGCTATCTCTGCGGAATCTAATGTAACTCAAAAGCTTGATGAGTTGTTAATCATTCTGACTGATAAGTCGAGCACTTCCTAATTAGCTCAAGCTTTTTAGAGAAATTGGTTAGTTAATATAGGGTCTGGGGTGTATCTTTCGTACGAAAGAAGGATTCTCCTTCCTTTATGCGAATCGACCATTGGATCATCATCCGGTTGCTTTGGGAGCTGTGTAGGTTGATGGATGATGGAGGTCGGGTGATTTGAGAGCTGTGCAATAGATGATCCAATGGTGGAAGGAAGGTGAATCCTTCTTTCATGCAGAACATACAAGCCCGATTTGTTAATGTAATATTTGAGTTTAGAATTGTTAGTGGTAATTTCAGATTCCCATTTCTTGCCTTTCTAATTAAATCAGGCGCTACTGTTCGCCTGCTAATGAATTGTTGGCAATTGTAGAAATGGTTGAATCAATCTTAGTTCTTGTTTGCTCTTGCTAGATCACCTGGCTTTAACCAGAAGGAGACATGCCTGACAAATGATAGATGATTCGTTCGAAAGTACGAGAGAGAAGATGGAGTTCAGGGAATCTAAACATCATTTAAGATCAATAATATTCCAATTTAAGAAGTGCTCAACTTTGGTCTGCTTTATTTGCAATCACATAGGATACAGATGGCTGCATGTAGACACTTTGGATAAACAAGGACTTCACCCAAAAGCAGCATGCTTTGAATGGCAATAACCGCGTCCGCATAAAGTTTGTGTAATGGCACGTTTAGTAACTCAGTTTTTCGGATTCCACCATTCTTTTAGATATTTCCCTTTGTTTACGTATATTTATATTCTAATATTAGCCATTAGGTGACGAATCAAACTTCTCAACTTTTTTTTTAAGATAAAGATGAGGCTTAAATTTAATCAACTTCTCAATATATGTGCAATCTTCTCAGCACGGCTGAAACAAGAAACTAAGGAACGGCTTTGCTAGTATCCTTTCATTTAGAATAGTCTTCTTTGATATTTATTGTCACATAGGATTTGAATTTATGAGCAGGGCACTTACTTTTTCTCACATATTTTAAAAAAATAAAATTTGGATTTATGGGCGCGGGCAACATCTTTCCTTTTTCTCTTATCTGCATGAAAATGAGAGTACGTTTGGAAGCGCGCCAATCTTGTCCAATGGATATTTTTCTCATCACCCCCCTTGCCTATTCCCTAATCCTCTTGAGATTGCGGGCATTTCTTGAGACCATCAGAAGGACAAGGGCTTTAAACTAGTGGAAAGGGCCTCATCAATCGCCTTCAACGAATGATTCTATTCCTCATATTAGGGTCAGGCAAAAGGCACAGAAGATTCCAAGCGACTTTATTGGTTTGGAGCACCGACTACACTAAAAAAAGTTAGAGATGTGTGCCGCATTTTAGAGTACTTCATGGAGCATTGTCTATCACAAGAAGCATCAAAGAAGACTAGTGGCTGCAGAATAATCTACATTTTTCCTCAGTTAGTAAATTCTTTTAGTTTGTAGGTGATTCCACTCCTTCTGTGGGTGACTTTTCGGAGTGGTTAGCAATGTTGTTGAACGGCGACCTCATGGCTTGTTCCTTTTTCAGTCGAGATCATGCATGGTTATGTCATTAAGAATTTTTCTGAAGTGTCTCTTTTAAAGCTAATTATGGGTAATTTATGCCTTTGAAGGCAATACTGTACCAAACTATGTATGAAGCATGTGGAGCCGTGCGGAAAACGTATTTATTCCCATCAATCAAAATTCAACTCACATCATATAATGGCTACATGGATGTCTACTTGCATTACAATTACTATTACTAATATTATTATTATTGTTGGTGTTATTATTATTATTATTATTATTATTATTATTATTATTATTATTATTATTATTATTATTATTATTATTATTATTATTATTATTATTTATTTTTGATGAGAAGGAGACTAATGGGAAGGTTATAATTTAAAATTTTTGAAGGTTCGAAACTGCCATTAATCAAAATTTATCACTTATATTCTCTCCCTGTTGCTCGGCATCCAAACCAGGCCTAAGTTGTACTTCTGTTTGTGTTTTTGACCGATTAAACATTATTTACACTTACAGAGAGACAGAAATAAAACCAGCAACTATTAGAAAGGTTTTAACAGTCATCTCATAAAGTGATCATGAAAATCCTATCCTTTTAATACTTGTATGACAATAATCATTTATGTCCTTTGTGTACGATTTGCTGATTTAATTGCATGATGGTTGTTTGAAAAGGAATCGACCGATCTCAACCTTTTGGAGCTGGCAAAATCATCTTCGGTAGAAAATACCGGTTAATGGACATTCGATCCAAGTTCAGATGTGTCAACCAAACACTCAGGTTTCCTTGCTCGCTATTACTACGCATTCTCACATTATGTACCGGTTTCGAAGCTCATTCAATCTGGATTGTTTTCGATGGACTCTTTCTACAAGTTCCGTAGCTTTGGTGGAATCACTTGTCCTTTCGTCCATACACCGTGGTGCATCTCTGCTCCAGAAAAAGTTAAGGTGTTTCTGTGTTTGGCTGCCTGGAGTAGGATCCATAGTGGAGAGTTGCTTGCTAAGAAAGATTGGACGGTTAGTGCTGGTTGCATATTATGTGGGGGTGCTACTTAGTTGGTCAACTACCTATTTTTCAGATGTAGCTTTACTAGAAGCCAATGGACTATTATCAAACTGCAACTAAAGCTTTCGAGGAGGCTGACTTTTTTTGCTTATTTTTTGTGGATCATTTGTGTTAGGTTTGGTGATATCAAATTCATCAATTAATCTATTGGACTTAGTTTGGGTTTGATTCAAAACTCATATAATGGGTTAGTTGGATTTGGACTTAAGTGTTTCTAAAAGAGTTTTTATCGTATTACTCTCTAAAGTATTCTTTTTTCTTAGGGTAGAGAAGAGGTGAGGAGAGATTTTTGATGGTGGTAAGTTCTCTTATTCTTCTTGCTTGTCCAAGCTTTCAAAGTTGATTGGAGAGATTTTTAGAGCATTCCAAAGTGGGCTTCACATGATTGGAAGAGTACTTAGGAAGTGTAGCAAGAAGAGAATTCTTCATTGAAAAATAGTAAGCCCATTGTTGTAGAGTGGTAATCTCTTCTCAAACTTTGTAATCTCTCAAGTTGATAGTAGATTTTGATCTTCTCCATGCCTGTGGATGTAGCCCAGTAGTAGGTGAACCATGTAACCTCTTGTATTGTGTTATTGTGCTTGTAGCCTTCTCTTTGATTTTCTCATTTCTTCATGTTCCTGCATATCTTGGTCATGGGTGGTTTGGTCCAATTCATTGGATCATTAGTGAGTTGTGATCTTATTGTTTGGGTTCTACCATTGTCATTCCCTACAATTGGTATTAGAGCTTCAAATTGTGAGTGCAAGGTGTTCTACGAATTGTCTCAAAGGCTATAAGTCGGTTTGAAGTGGAGATATTTGATGGGAAGAGACACTTTGAGTTTTGAAAGTTGAAAGTTCATGATTTGCTAAAACAACAAGCATTTCACAAGACTCTACTTGGTTAGGATAAGAAGCCGAAGTTGATGTCAAATGATGATTGGAAGGAGATGGACTTAAAAGCCTAAGCTACTATTCACATGTATTTGACGGATGAAGTTCTCTTTAGTATTGTTAGAGAGAAGACGGCTTTAGGCTTATGGATGAAGTTGGAGAGCTTGTACCAAATAAAATCAATCACCAACCAAATTTTTTTGAAGAGAAGGTTGTACTCTTTGAGAATGAAAGAAGGTACCAAAATCTTCGAACATTTGAATATTTTCAACAACATCATTTGTAAGAAGAAGATAAAAGATGAGGATGAGGCCATACTTTTGCTATGTATATTACCGAATTCTTATAACACATTAATTACAAGTCTCAGTTGTACCAAAGAGGATTCTCTTGATATGAATATCATTTCTAGTGCTTTGTTAGTCGATGGACTCCGAAAAAAACTTACTTTGGGGAGTTCAGAAAGTGAAACAAATACTCTTTTGGTGAAAGGTCATCAAAGAGAATATAAAAGTACATCAAGAAATTTTTCAAGAAGCAAGTCTAAGTACAGATCAAAATCTAAAGGCCAAAATGGCAAAAGGGTTTGTTGGTTGTGTGGTAAAACCAGACACTTTAAGAAGAATTATAGAAATTGGAAAGATTCAAATTCTAAAGAAAATATTGGTAAGTAATGGAAAGAATGACTCCGAGTTGAACAATAAAGTACATCAAGTAGAAAAATCAATATCAGATATTATCAATGATGAGGTCTTGATGGTGAATTCAAGTTTGATATTTCATCGAAATTGGATTCTTGATAGTGGTGCAAGCTATCATAAGTGTCCACATTGTTCATGGTTTAGCACATATGAGGCTTGTGAAGGTGGAACAATTTTAATAGAAAATAACTCAAGTAGCAAGATAGTTGGAGTTGGTACAGTGTACTTACGGATGTTTGATGGAATGATTCAGATGCTTGAAGATGTATGCCATGTTTCAGATTTGAAGAAAAGCTTGCTTTTTCTTACCGAATTAGACAAAAAAAGATACAAATTCATCGGACAAGATGGAGCTATTAGAGTTTCCAAAGGTGCAATGGTTGTCATGAAGGATATCTGAGTTGAGAATTTGTACAAACTATTGGAGAGCACGATGACGGATGAAGCTTATGCGATAGAAAATGATGATCTTCCTCTTCGATTATATCATAGGAGGTTGGGTTACATGAGTGAGAAGGATATGAAGATTTTAGTAGAGAAGAAGCTCATTCCAAGTATTAGTTTTGGTGATTTCGAATTTTGCAAATATTGTGTTTATGGGAAGCATCGTAAATGGAGCTACAAAGTCGGGTCTCACATAAGTAAAGATATATTTGATTATATTCATACAGATATATGGAGTTTTCCTACTACTTCATATGGTGGTTCTAACTATTTCATATCATTTATTGATGACTTCTCATGGAAAGTTTGGGTTAAGTTTCTCAAGTCGAAGGGTGAGGCATTTGAAGCATTTAAGCATATCATGGTCGAAATAGAGAATCTTATCAAGCGTCGCATTAAAGTTCTCTGATCAGATAATGGTTTGAACTCTCTTGAGGCACTACACTAATCCCTATGATCCACAACAAAATGGAGTTGTGGAAAGGATGAACCATACATTGATGGAGTGGGCTCGTAGTATGTTGAGCAATGCCAGTTTGGAGCACGAGTTATGGGATGGAGGTCGAGTACATGGTACTAACGGAAGCAAGCAAGAAAGTAGTGTCGCTTCAAGGCCTAATGAAAGAGCTTCGTATGAAGATGGTTCCCATGATGTTACTATGTGATAGTATGAGTACTATATATTTGGTAAAAAATTCGATTTATCACAAAAAGATCAAAAATATTGATGTGCAATACCATTACATCCGAAAGATCATTGAAAATGACAAGACGGGAGTGTTGAAGGTGGGCACTTATGAGAATGTAGCCGATATGCTTACGATGCCGGTGACATGGAGGCACATGATTAGTATAGAGATGTGGAGAATGATGACTTTACTATCAAGATGGAGCTTGTTAGGTTTGGTGATATCAAATTCATCAATTAACCTATTGCGCTTATTTTATTTTTTGTTCAAAACTTATGTAATGGGTTAGTTGGGTTTGGATTTACTTAAGTTTTCCTAAAAGAGCTTCTATGGCATTACTCTCTAAAGTGTTCTCTTTTCTTGGGATAGAGAAGAGAGGTGAGGAGAGATTTTTGGTGGTGGTGAATTCTCTTATTCTTCTTACTTATTCAAATTTGCAAGGTTGATTGGAGGGATTCCTAGAGCATTCAGAGCGAACTTTACGGGATCGAAAGGGTGCTCAGGAGGTGTAGCAAGAAGAGGATTCTTCGTTAAACAGTAGTAAATCCATTGTTGTAGAGTGGTAATCTCTTCTCAAACTTTGTAATCTCCTAAGTTGATAGTAGATTTTGATCTTATCCGTGCTCGTGGATGTAGTCTGATAGTGGGTGAACCACGTAACTTCTTTTGTTGTATTATTGTGCTTGTGGCATTCTCTTTGATTTTTTCATTTCTCTATATTCTCACATATCTTGGTCGTGGGTGGTTTGATTTAATTCATTGGTTCATTAGTGAGTTGTGATCTTGTTATTTGGGTTCCGCCATTGCCATCCTCTACAATTTGAAGGAAAAAAAAAAAAGTTAACTAGTCGGATGGGCTGGAGATTTGCTTTTAGTGCCGGTGTGTTGGGAGGTTTGGCACCAGAGGAATTCCCATTTATTCCTCAACAAACGGAGGTCTGTTTAGCTGGTCCTCATGAAAGTCCTTCACTTGTTCTAAGACTGGAAGGTGCTGTGCTCCAAAAAACGTGTTGCTGACAATGAGTTGTTGTGGACTCGAGTCGTTGACAAGCTCTGCTTTTACTTAGGACTTTGTTTTCCTTCTTTTGCTTCCATGGTGGTGCTTGTGGCCGTGTTGTTTGGGGCCTTGGTGACATTGGTTTGGCCAGGCTCGTGGAGGGCGTTGCTTCCTCCCCATTTCAGTCAAAAAAAAAAAAAAAAGAATAAAGATAAAAAACCCACCCCACTTTGGAAAACAAAACCCTACGTTCAAGAATGGAACCATAAGCTGGATGTCAAATGAGCAAAATTACAAGAATGACTTGGTAGGGAAAAATAGGTTCTAAGAGGTCGGTTTGGCCCCTGAGTAAGAAATCAAAACCAAATGTAAACAAATTGATCAAGTTCGGTTTCTGCATCCAAATCCATTTTAATTTGGGTCCAAAATTTACATTCTAACCAACGCGTTGACATAAACATGTTTTACATGTAATTTCGTTTAGCTTGTAATATTTGCTTAGATTTTTTTTTTTTTTTCAATCTCAATTTATGGTTTAAGTGGAAGGTCATGGACTGGGATCAAATGTTTTATTACTGCATCTGCCTAGGTAAAACCGTATCCCCGTTCTTACCAAAAAAAAAAGAAAACGTATCCCTGTAGTCATATGAAAGAGAATATCATATCATATCATATCATATTTTTTTGTATAAATAATTAATATGCGTATGTTCCAGATCCAACTTAATGCCAAATTTTTGAGATAGCAATAACACTATGTTAGAATTGCACGCACCTGATTCGAAGCCCAAGAGCCTAAACGTCATTTCATCCCAATGTAAATTAAAATTCCAGTCTTCATATTATGAGAAGAACTTACCAGCATCGGACTACGTTAATTTCGTCGATCATTTGAACAAAAGGAAATTGTGGGCATTCGATGGTGGGCGTTTGGCAAAACAACGAGGCCACAGCAGTAAAGACCAACCCAAACTTGGAGGAGGTTGGTGCAGGTGGGGGACAGGAATGGACTCGAGTCGTGACGCTTCGCGATATGTGCGGTGGGTGATCTAACGGTGGATTCGCGTGAAGGAACGTGAATCCTTTTCGTGCGAAAGATGCAACCCGAGCCCGACAAGAATTGGCAGGCGAGACTGTGCACGTGGGCAGCTGCGTTCTACTTTTTCTTCCACGTGAAGCATTAACTAAAGGAAGATTAGTATAGTGGTTGGGGAATAATTCCTATATATTTCCTTGGTACAAGATTCTTAAAGCATGCACTAAAAGGGAAGTCTATAGGAATTTTATATAAAAATAAAAAAATTATGGCATACATAACTACAAAATATATCAGGGATGAATATGCAATAAAATATAATAATTTTATATTTTTGAGAAATCATGCTGGTAAGGCGGTGACCACAATAAGCCATCACAACAAGCCTTAGAAAAAAAAAAATTTTTCAATTTGAATATTTTTTTTAATGATGTAGTATTTCACCTTAGTAGCATGATATTAGATAACATCTGATAGCAAAGAATTGTTAGCCTATCAATCTGGTAAAGGTAGTTAGAGAAAATTATTGTAAAGTTTGTCGTAGCATATTGTTTGGACAAGAATATATATATTTTTTTTTTGGTGGGGGGATCTTTATATCTTCTTATCATCTTGACAAGGATCTTTCACCTACAAGGACTTAAGGTTGCGCTTGGTGCATCGTCACATAATCTTGAAAGTAATGTGGATTGCCTTCAGGATATATTACCATCATTAAAATATCAGTAATGTTGATTATCATGATTAGTATGCATAGATAATATTGTAATAAAATTATTGAAAATTTTGATTAACATATTTGGTATGTCAATCGAATTATCAGTAATGTAAAATTAAATTTTCAAAATATTCCTACAAAATTTTATGAATTTTGAATTGCCGAAGTAGAGTTTAATTTTATTTTCTAAATTTAAATCAAAATTTTTAATATATACTTAGCGAGAATAGGGGGCAACAACTGGGTCGTCAAAAGAGAGGGTGACAGTGATGGAGGCAAGGAAGGAGAGATTGATGCTGGCGTACAAGTGGGGGCCATGGCCGAAGATGATGAGGCCATGAGTGGAGGGGAGGCGGTCGAGGGTAGCGAGAGCATTGGAAAGTTCGGAGAAGAAGGGGAGGGTGAGAGCCGCAAGGGAAGAGGGTGAAAGAATGGATTTTGTATGATTTTTTTTAAGGATAATTTTATCCAAAAATTATTTTACAATATTATCAAATAAATAGTAATCTGGATAGCTACTTCTCTCCAAGATAATTTGGATTGAGGCAATCTGGATTGCGATCCAAAAAGTATATCAAATACAGTTAGATTGTGACTCAAAAAGCATATCAAACACAGTAATCTGATGGGCTCACTAAAAAGTATACCAAATACAATAATTTGATGGTTTACTCTAAATTATTAGCAATTTGGATAGATTGCTGTGCAACCTAAGTATTGTACGGATGAACATTATGAAATGACTGCGTCAAAGGCACATATGCCAACATCCCTTGTGTATGATGTGGCGGCATTGTTTGTTTGTCCAAGCTGATTAACATATTTGCAATTTGCGTTTTAGCGATAGTTATTGAATCGACAGCCTAAGCAGTAGTTAGACCAATCAACATCATATCACAGGCAATTCTCCGTTGGATCCTGTGTTATAGTTAGTGGAATAGGTGATTGATGATCTTTCTTATTACTGCTTTAGGTCACTGACATCTCCTGCTACAAGCTCACGACCTAGAGATATCCCGTTCTCAGCCTTATATAATGGCAGAGAATAACTCACAGAGAGGGAAGGAATTATTCCCCTCGATATCCTTACCTTGTTTCTTACCAAAGATGATATTCCTCCTCAGTTATGTCTCCCCATAAGTCCTGATCAGTTCTGTTTCTTAACGTGTTTTTTTCTCTCTCTTCCAGCAGATCAATTCTGAACACTTCAAAGGAACACGACAATCACTGTCTATATTTACCCAATTATAAAAACAATCACATCACTTTTCAGTCGAGCATTGGAGGATGATTTCTATGTACTCAAGAAAAGAATGCGTTGAAGGCAACTTGCTTGTTTCCACAGGAAAAGATTATGTTTCTCATCTCTTGCAACATCCACGAAGGCGCCAAAGCATCTAAATGCAAGGATTTATATTTTTTTATTAAAAAAATATATATATCAAGAGTACAGCAGGGGCACTGGGATCAGGGCTCTTTATTTTTGGCTATTGGTCGCTGGTGTTCTTTTAATGCTTGCTTGGAAAGGTAGTGCTTTTGGTTCTGCAATGGGATGCAATGCTTCTTTCTAGCTCTGTGATTGATGGCAGGCCTTTTGTACCACTTTTTCTCGCAAAAACTTGAGTGAGTGGGTGTTGAGAGACTTGGTGGAGTTTGAAAGATTTTAAAAGTTGGATTAGTAGATGGGGCTCTGGGTCCTTTCTCACGAGATTTAGGCTCCTAGTCACGAGACAAGTGTTGAGGACTGTTCATATTCCCAAGTGTATGACAATGACTGTTGTAGGCTAGTTTATTGAGCAGTAGAGCCTTCTTCTTTTGTGTGTTTGGGGAGTAGTTTTATGGATTTTGGGGATTCTGTTGAAGAGAGGGAGCAGAAGTTCAGAAATGCAAGGATTTATATCATGGATAAACAACTGCCAATTTAAAAACATTTAATTTTTCAAGATGAAGACTATATTGACTGTTTCAATAGAACAACACAGAGAAAACAAGGATTCACACACGCAGATGGAATCATCAACGAAGGGAAACTGGGAAGCCAATTCCTTGGCGAGTGGTAGGGAAAGCAACAAACACTGAACTTCCAAACACTCCGATCGCAACCGGCAATGCAGTGAGCACCTGCTCCACATCCTCGGACGGCACCGGGTAGAAGCACGACACTACGTTCTTATCAAACAAGGCCACCGCCGCGAAGATCAACACCGACATGAAGGCATGGACAAAGTCTATGAACTTTATTCTATACCTGGCCGCCGGTATCTCTGGAGGGAGAGGTCCGGTGCCGTCGATGATCCAGATGCCCCTGAAGGTGGCGAGGCCGTACCTTATTTTCCCAGCCGCGTCGTGGAAGGTGTCGGTGAAGCATAGGATGAAGCATGAGAGCCCGCAGAGGGCCACGAGGCACGCGGTCATGATTCGGTTGGCATCGGTGCAGCGGCCTAAGTTGGTGAGGATGGGTGAGAGGACTTGGAAGGCGAGGACCGTGCCGGTTGGGAGGAGGTTGGCGAGATGGGCGGCGCTCTTAAACGTCTGGCTTATGGCCTGCTGCACCATGGTCATCCTGTCCTCATCCGATGGCTCGGATACCAGGAGAGGCTGCTGCTCTTCTTCATGATGATGGGCTTCCATATCTTTCTTCTCTGCTGCCATGATACTGGTTTCTTCTTTCTGTTTCTTGTTTTGCCTCTTCCTCTAATTGGGAGTTGATCACGACGATCAAGTGGTCGACTGGTGAATTTATAGAGAAGGGGTCTGTGGGAGTTGAGGGAAGACGCGTGGGTGAAGGAATGGCTTGCAAGGAACATCACTGGAATTGCGGAGATGTCTTTGCTTTGCTTTTATTTTCGAAGGACAACTCGTTAACAAAAGGAAAGACTCAACCCCGAAGACGGCGTCTTCGTTTATTTTCTAGTTCTCATGGATATATATACACACACACTCACCTTAACTAATTGAGTCATCCGTTTTATTTTTTTTTTTTAAGAAAAAAGACGGCGTATTTGAGTTTCCTTTGGTTTCTTTACCTAGACGGCGGGATCTGGTGGCCGTTATATAACAGAGTTCCATAAAAAAAGCCGGAAGTGACGGCAGGCAAGCTTATCGGAGATGTTTGCGCTCACGTCTGGGCTTTTTTTCTTACGTGCGGTGCACAGCGGAGAATACTGGATAAAAGAGGAGGGAGCGTTAATGTGTAGGTGTGGGTCCGAGACACGGGGATCAAAGTATCCCGGTTGCGAGAATACTTGCTACAAAAGCCTTGTGGCATCGGCTCCATCTTTTGTTGATGCCGGTATCCATTCTTTTTTACATGACTGTTTATGGATGATGTAGATTTTGCTTTCTATTGAAGTTTCAAATATTTATCAGAAAAACTAATGGTATTATAGATTGGATGATGAGTTATGTGGCTAATTAAATTAGACCTATGTTTTCAGATTCTTCAACACATCTACCACATTAATTTTTGGATATTCTATTTTTTGATTTTCGTGAATGCATACATACTTTTTTTAATTAATTATTCATCCATTTAATCAAAAAAAAAAAAAAAGAATTGTGATATCACAGGATGATAGGAACCGATACCTCAGTATTATTCTCGTTAAAAATTTTCAAAATACTTCACCCCACCTCAACTATTGAGGATCGATGCCAACACTTGGCTATTGCCACATTAGCATAGAAGGTAACCTAGCAAAATCCTCAAGCATTAGAAGGCTGCTATGCTAAAATGTCATGTTAGGCTCTTTGGCTGGGTGGTTGTATAGTATATGCATATGAAATACATATAAGTCTTTGATGTATGTATCTACCTTTTTTTATCTACAGACCGGTTCATTTGACTTGGCTTGCCAACGTGATATTGAGGTTGATTCCATGCGCCAACGACTGTGGTGTTGATGAGTTCAATTAGTTGTTTTTTGTCATGCTTACTTCCATTTAAAATGGAAACGTTTCTTTAAAACTCAGTCATCAATTGCTCAAATTGGCATGTCATTGGAAGAGCAGACACCACATAACAAGAGACACTCGCATTTGTTAATGGGCTAAACGTGATAGAGCAACAGACCTGGATCTAGCCAGTAAAGGTTTTGGGTGTTGGGTTTGACATTTGGACCGAAGGCATGAAAACAAATTTCAAGGGTTTCTACAGAACTCTTATAATCTTTTTGGTACTGAATAAATATTTATGATCGTAAACATATAATCCCATATTCCGAATACTTCTATTCCATATAATCTCAGGCACACCTGCTACAAGAGAGGTAGTCTCAGGACCATAGCCAAGGGAGATGACATAACAGAATGAGAGGTTTTCTCAGCGATATCATCACAGGACCGAGGAGGAATTGGAATCAGGATCACCTCTTGAGAAGTTTGCCGGCCTATCCAGCAAAACCATTGTTCATGGAATAAACGCCTTAGGTAGCAGAAAGTGAGGGGCGGGGCAGCACTGTAGGAAATGAATCTCAGATGATCGGAGAAGTATTCAATCCAGCAATGCCCAAAAAAAAATGCATTTCCTTTCAAGAATTATTAATCTTACAGAAACTGCTACTATTTTTTTCTTTTAAGGTTATAATTTAAAATTTTTAAAGGTTAGAAACTGCTATTAATCAAAATTTGTCATTGATACTCTCTTGCGATTGCTCGGCGTGCAAACCGGGCCTAGTTGTTTGTGTTTTTGATCAATTAAACATCATGTAAACTTACAGAGGGAGAAATGAATGGAACCACCAACTATTAAAAGATTTTATCAAGTCACCATCCCATAAAGTGCTCATGAAAATCGTATCCCTTCAACACTTGTATGACACTAATTGTTTCTTTTTCAAGCCACCCCTCTTTATAAAGCAAAACTCTACGTTCATGAACCATGAGCTGGATATTAAATGAGTGAATACAAGAATGACTTGGCAGGGAAAAATAGGTTCGAAAAGTTCGGTTTGGGCCAGATTCGGAAATTAAACCCAATGCAAACAAATTGGTCAAGTTCGGTTTAGAACGATCCGATCTGGATCCACTTTTATTTTAATTTGGGTCCAAGGTTTACATTCTACCCGACACGTTGATGTAGACGGATTTACATGTAACTTTGGTTAGCGCTTAGATTTTCTTTTCCAATCTCAATTTATGGTTTAAGTGGAAGGTCACGGACTGGTCAGATGTATCACTATTGCATCTCCCTAGGTAAAAACGTATGCCTGGAGTCACATAACAGAGAATATCTCATCATATTGGCTCAGATAGAGTGGAGTTTGTATAAATTAATATGTGCATGAGCCAGATCCAACTTACTGCGAAATTTTTGAGATAGAAATAACATTAATACGTTTAGAGTTGCACGCACCTGATCCAAAGCCCACAAGCCTAAACGTCATTTCATCATGTAAATTAAAATTCCAGTCTTAATATTATAAAAAGGACTTGACAGCATCGGACTACATCAATTTCTTCGATCATTTGAACAGAGGATATTATGGTAGTTCGATGGTGGATGTTTGGCAAAACAACAAACAGCGCACTTCCCAGCACTCGAATGGCAACCGGCCACGTTCTCCATCGCCGTGACGACCAACGCAAACATGGAGGGAAGGGGGACAAGAACATACTCGAGTTGCATCTTTGGTGCCAAACAAGGATACATCTTCCTTCATGCGAATCCACCCTTGGATCCTCCACTGCTTACTTTTAGATCTGTGCAGCTGGATGAATGATGGAGTTTGAGATGCTTTGAGATTTATATAATGGGTGATCTAATGGTGGATTCTGTGAAGGAAGATGAATCATTCTTTGGCGTGAAAGATGCAACCCAACAAGAATTGGAAGGTGAGGACCGTGCCGGTGGGCAGGAGTGTTCTCTTCGGAACGTCTCTTCCAAGTGGAGCATTAAGTGAAGGAAATATATTTTTTTTTTGGTAAATAAAGTGAAGGAAGATTAGTATAGTGGTTGGGGGAATAATTCTTATATTTTCTTACAAGATTCTTAAATATGGATGTCAATGGATCGAATATGGATCAAATTAGTCAATTCCCTTATCTATCCTGTAATTGAAAATCCCATAGCCATACCCATTTTGTACCCTCCTTGGGTCGGATAAGATCGGATCAAATAGAGGTGAGGGTTGAATTAGATAGACATGATGAATCGGATTAGATCGGATAACTTATATGCAAATAAAAAAATTGCTATCATTATTCTTAAAGCATGCACTAATAAAATTTACAAGATTCTATAAAAAAATAAAAAAAGATAGGAACTTATATGCAAATACAAAATATGTTAGGAATGAATATATGTAAAAAAAAGTATAACAATTATTTTTTGAGAAGCTCATGCGTCACCACTATAATCTATATCACAACAAGCCTTAGAATTTTTTTTCCTCCAATTTGAATATTTCTTTTAATGATATAGTATTTCATCATGGTGCAATGACATTAGACAACTTCCGCGATAGCAAGTTGTTGTATGTCTACGCCTATCAACCTTGTAAGGAAAGACCAAAAAAAGTTATTGTAAAGTTTGTTATATCACCTTGTTTGGAAAAGAAACTCTTTTATTTTTTGATCTTTGTTTCTTCTTTTCATTTTGATGAGAATCTTGCACTTACAGGGACTTAAGGATTGTGGGGATGAAAAGTATAAAATGACTACGTCAAAAGCATGCCACCATCCACTTCCTTGTTTCAGTCAATGCGAGCAAGGTTTGTTTACATAAGGAAAATGGAATAGGCATTTCTCATCCGTATACTAAGTTCAGATCTTATTTGCTGTTCTGTAGAGATTTAAAATATTATGAGGACGTGTTTGGATCTCCAAGTTATGGAATGCTGTGGTGCCTGGCATCGTTTGTTTATCTGATTAACATATTTTCGATGTGCTCCTTTAGCGGTAGTTATTGAATGACCTTTTTTTTGGGGTAAAAGTTACTGAATAACTCAGTAAAGCCAACAATGCCCGATCGACCTAAACAGTGGTTAGAAAAATCAACACGATTGTATAGGCAATTCTTTTGTTGGATCCAGTGTTATGGTTAGTGGAATAGGTGGTTGCATGATGATCTTTCTTATTACTGCTTCAGGTCTTTGACATCTCCTGCTTTAAGCTAACGAGCTACAAGTATCGTGTTCTCAACCATATTACTGATGTGGCGAATATTTACTTGCCTAATCTCCGAGTAGATCGAAGTAACGTAACCCTAGTTAGGGAGAACCGAAATCCTGCACCTCGGATCATGACAAATCAAAGGGTATGATCGTATCAACACTACGGTCGCAGTGGTAGTAGCCACCATTTAGCCATGATTGCATGATCCAAGCCGTCATAGCTATGCTATCACGATGGAATGTGGGGACTCGTTACTGTATAGTTTTTGCACGATGGGAAATGATCCAAATGGTCATAACTGTAATGGAACTATCGAAGTAATTGTAATCATGATGGAATGCGGAGATTCATAACCATACCTGCAATTATTATACGTAGGGGACTGTTGGCCTATGCTCCGTCTATTTCAGTAACAACCACCGACCTTCCTCTATATACATAGAGGAAATCAGAGGATTCTCATGTAAGTCTTCAACGAAACATCAATTAATCATACTTTCTTTTCATCCTCTCTTTTCTACTACTCTTCAAAATTCGACCGGCTTGAGAATCAGAAGATTTTAATTGAAAAATCTCTGATAAATAAACTTACATTTTAGTTCAACCCTACGATCAATGAATTCAGATAGCCACATCTTAAAGATCTACATTTTGCTGTTCTTTCTGGCTATCAGCACGCACTCATTCCAACCCAACATTCTATTTTGGCTTGCACTCTTATTTGGCTCTTTTCTATTTTTAGCAAGTCAACACATATTCATATTTGGCTGGCACTCCTATTTGATCTTTATCCTTGTTTAGCTATTCTACATTTGGTTTCTCTTTACTTAGTATGTAATCGAGATATTCCTTCTTCTTGTAATTGCTACAATAGCTAGACCTTGTAATCTATATATACTCCTATTGAAAAATAATGAAAAGCAAGAATCAGAAATTATCCTCAATAAAGATATTACCTTCTTTATGGTATCAGAGCCTTGAAGCTCCAACAAGCATCCCTTCTTCTTCCTCCTTCTGTGCTCTCTTATGGCCACCAGTTCATCATTCTCCACCTCCTCCAATCCCTCTTCTCCTCCTCCACCCAACACAATGACCCCTCTCACCTTTCCATCGGCACAGCATTTTTTATCTATCAAATTAAATGCATCCAATTTTTTGATCTGGAGAAAGCAAATTACTCCCTTCTTAAAGGATCAAGGCCTGTTTGGGTTCCTTGATGGTTCTCACCCACAGCCCACCGATCCGATTGTTGCTACTGCTTGGCAACAACAAGATGCCCAACTCGTAAGCCTTCTTATTGCTTCATTATCTGAAGATTTGGTTCCTCTTCTTCTTGACAAAGAGACTAGTTTTGAGTGCTGGACCACTCTTCATGAAGCCTTTGGTTCAGCATCTCCTACCAGGCTCATGTCTCTGCATATAGAGTTGCAGAATCTACGTCAAAAACTAGATGAGACCGTCACCTCTCTACTCCGACGTGCCAAAGCTGTGGCTGATGAACTTGCTGCCTCTGGTAATGCCCTCAAGCCAACCGAATTTAATCTTCATGTATTGCGTGCTCTATGTGATGATCTACAAGATGCGGTCTCTGACATTCTCAATCGACACACCCCTCCGACATACACTGAACTTCATGGGCTATTACTTAGCCATGAAAGCATGCGGGCATTTAGAAAATTAACTGTTGCCGATGCCACTCCTACCAATCTTACCGTCAATACTGCTCAACGGTTCGTCCATTCTTCTAATGACCCTAGGCCCTCTATTGGCCGTGGCTTTACTCGAGGTCGTGGAGGACGTGGCAAGTTTGGTCAAGGTCGTGGTCGTTTTGGTCCACCTGGTGGCCGTGGTTCTCAATGGTGTTCGTTTTGCAATCATAACAACCACTCTAATGCCACCTGCTTCTATCGCCCTCAGCAACCATATCCATACTTTTCCTCTCCACAACCCAATGCCAATTTCTCATATTCACCATATCCAAATCCAAATCCATCTCAACGTCACCCTAATCCACCACTTCTCCCTACCCCTCACCCCTCCACTGCCCTCACTTGGTATCCAGATACAGGAGCATCTCACCATATCACTCCTGACATTCATTCTATGTCCTCCTATGATGAGTACACTGGTCCTGATCAGGTGCATGTAGGCAATGGTAAGGGATTACATATATCACATATTGGTCATGGTTCTTTTTTCTCTCCCTACTCTTCTCTTTCTTTTCAGTTATCTAACATCTTATACGTTTCTTCTATTTCTAAAAATTTACTTTCCGTACAACAGTTTGCAAAAGACAACAATATCTTTTTTGAATTTCACCCCTCTCATTTTCTTGTGAAGGATCGAACTACCAAGACCATAGTGTTATCCGGTCCGAGTAAAGGAGGATTATACACTCTCCATTCCAGTCCTTCTCCGTTGTCTGCATCTGTTCACGTAGCCGAGAGTACCACTCTTGATGGCTGGCACAACCATTTGGGCCATCCCCATTATCGCTTGCTTCGCTCCATGGTGAAGACCAATAATCTACCCTGCAAGTCTGCACATCTTCGTTCCCTTTGTCCCTCATGTCAATTAGGCAAGTCTAGTAAGTTGCATTTACCTCCGTCCCATCGTCGCAGTCAGTTTTCATTAGATCTTATTTATAGTGATATTTGGGATCCTTCCCCTACTCCATCTTTGTTAGGACACCGCTACTACATAATTTTTGTTGATGATCAAAGTAAATATATTTGGTTTTATCCATTAATGCGCAAATCTGATGTATTCTCTACTTTCTTACAATTTCAAGCCTTGGTTGAACGGCATTTCTCTCGTACTATTAAATCAATCCAAACTAACTGGGGAGGAGAATTTCACTCTCTTCCTCAATTTTTTCATAAAATTGGCATTATCCATCGTGTTGCTACTCCTCACACCCACGAGCAACAAGGGGATGTCGAACGTTGTCACCGTCATATTACGAAAACCGACCTATCCCTTCTTGCTCATGGATCCGTGTCCATGTCATACTGACACTATGCCTTTGAAACGACTGTTTTTCTCATTAATAGGATGCCATCTAAAGTCTCTAGTGATGTATTCTCCTTCGAACTCATTCACAACAAACCACCATCCTATGCCTTCCTACGAATTTTTGGGTGTCTTTGCTATCCTCTTCTTCGTCCTTACACTTGGCATAAAATGGAGTATCGGTCTCAACCGTGTGTGTTTCTCGGCTATAGTCCCTCTCATAGTGCCTATCGATGTCTCGATTTAAAAATAAATCGTACATATATCACTGGGCACGTTCGCTTCGACGAATCTACCTTTCCTTTTCAATCTCAGTCTTCATTAACTTGTCCACCACCATCATCTCCCTCTTCCCCACCTTCGAGCGTTATATTACTTCAACCTCTACAAGAGGCCACCCCACTACCATCCGTTTCTCCACCGATTCCATATTCTCCTTTGCATCATCTGTCCAACTCATCATCGGCTGCATCCCCCTTTTCTCGGTCTGCCTCAACACCTTCTCCTATGACCGATCCCACTCCAAGCCCTTTTAGCATTAACGACTCTGCACCTGTTCGGACCAGATTACTTACTGACCTCTATTGCAATTCCTCATCAGCAAAACCTTCCCTTCCTACGCCTTCTCCTACAACTAGCTCCCAGCAAGACAAAACCTCCCCTGACCCACCTGCCCAACCCACCCGTACACATTCCATGGTACTTCGACCCCGTTCCAACCAGCCATCCACCCTCACCACCACTATCCTCACCACAGAACCTACTTGCTTTACTCAAGCCTCTAAACACTCTGAGTGACGTGCTGCAATGACTGAAGAATTTAATGCCTTAATTCGCAATGGTACGTGGTCTCTTGTTCCACGTTCATCTCATCAAAAGAATTTGATCGGGTGTAAATGGATGTACAGGATCAAGAGAAAAGCTGATGGGTCTCTCGAGCGTTACAAAGCGCGTCTAGTTGCTAAAGGGTTCCATCAGCAACTTGGCCTCGACTATAACGAGACATTCAGTCCGATTATCAAACCTACCACCATTCGATCTATTCTAAGTATTGCAATCTCTCAAGGTTGGTCCATCCGGCAATTAGATGTTCATAATGCCTTTTTACATGGCAACCTAACAGAAGAAGTCTACATGTCCCAACCGTCAGGGTTTGAGGACCGCGACCATCCAGATTATGTCTGTCATCTCCACAAATCTTTATATGGGTTAAAACAAGCACCCCGTTCCTGGTTTCACCGTCTCTCCCAGTTTCTTCTCCGACTAGGATTTGTTGCCAGCAAAACTGATCCTTCATTATTTATTTTAAGGATGAGGTCTCATATCCTCTATGTGCTCATCTATGTTGATGATATTTTGGTAACCAGCAATGACTCCAGTCAGATCTCTCTTCTCCTTCAACAGCTTGCTAAGGAATTTTCTATTAAGGATCTTGGTGATCTCCATTTTTTCTTAGGAATTGAGGTTGTTCGAAACTCTACTGGATTATTATTATCTCAAAACCGCTACATTAAAGATCTTCTTTTAAAGACAGGCATGGTTGATTGTAAACATGTTCAGACTCCAATGGCCATGACAAAGGATTCTGATTCAGGGGGTGCTCTCCATTCGGACCCCACACAGTATCGCTCCATTGTTGAGGCTCTTCAGTATGTTACATTGACACGTCCGGATATTTCTTTTGCAGTGAATAAAGTATGTCAGTTTATGCAGTCTCCTAATACTGATCACTGGATTATGGTCAAACGCATCTTACGGTACCTTCAAGCTACAGCTGATCATGGGTTACATATTCGCCGATCCACCTCTCACTCTCTCCAAGCTTTCTCGGATGCAGATTGGGCGGGTAGTAGGACTGATAGGCGTTCCAGTGGGGGCTATGCAATCTTTCTCAGCCCCAACCTCATTTCTTGGGCATCTCGTAAACAGAAAGCAGTTATCCGCTCGTCCACAGAGTCTGAATATAAAGCCTTAGCAGATGCATCAGCTGAACTTATCTGGCTTGAGTCATTATTTCAGGAACTTGGCCATCCCTTACATGGTCCCCCGATTCTATGGTGTGACAATATTGGGGCCACTTATCTGTCGGCCAATCCTGTTTTCCATGCTCGCACGAAGCATGTCGAAATTGATTTTCATTTCGTTCGTGAACGTGTTGCAAGACATCAACTATCTGTTCAGTTCATCTCCACCTAAGATCAGCTTGCCGATATTCTCACCAAGCCCTTGGGTACCTCCCGTTTTAGGTTCCTAAGGGACAAGCTGAAGATTCGTGCTCCCGATTCTTCATCTTGAGGGGGTGTATCAGCACACACTCATTCCAACCCAACATTCTATTTTGGCTTGCACTCTTATTTGGCTCTTTTCTATGTTTAGCAAGTCAACACATATTCATATTTGGCTGGCACTCCTATTTGATCTTTCTCCTTGTTTAGCTATTCTACATTTGGTTTCTCTTTACTTAGTATGTAATCGAGATATTTCTTCTTCTTGTAATTGCTACAATAGCTAGACCTTGTAATCTATATATATTTCTATTGGAGAACAATGAAAAGCAAGAATCAAAAATTATTCTCAATAAAGATATTATCTTCTAAGAAGACAGCCGACCATACCATCACCTCAAACATGCACCGGACTCGACAGACTTCGGATTCTAACAGCAACATATACCATGCTACCCAAGTGGCAGAGACCTTTAAAGAAAAAAAAAAAAAAGGGTAGAGAATAACTTGCACAGAGAGAAGGGATTATTTCTCTCAATAATACCCTTGTCTTGTTTCTTGCCAAAGATGGTACTCCTCGTCGGTCATGTCTCCCGTAACTATCCAGGTTCATGCTGTTTATTATTTTATTTTTATTATTATTATTGTATTATTATTTTAAGTAGATTAATTCTGAACACTTCAAAGGAACATGGCCATCATCGTCTATATCTACCCAAACATCACCATTTCCGGTCGAGCATTGGAGGAGGATTATTTCCATGTACACAGAAAAGAACGCGTCGAAGGCAACTTGCTTGTTGCCACAAGAAACCACAAAGATTAATATGTTTCTTATCTCTTGCAACATCAGCGGAGCCGTCAAAGTATCAAATTCAAGTCTTTATTTCATGGAACAACCACAGCCAATTCCATTAATACTACCGTTTCAACACGAAGACCATATTGACAGTTTCAATAGCACAATACATGAGGGAACAAGGATCCACGCCTAACGCAGGGTACATGGAAGCATCAACGAGGGGAAACTGGGGAGCCAATTCCATGGTGAGCTGAAGGGAAAGTAACAAACAGTGCACTGCCCAACGCTCCGATCGCAACCGGCAATGTAGTGAGCAATTGCTTCGTATCTTTGGACAGGACTGTTGGGTGGATGTCTGATCAGGACACCACCTCTCAAGATCCTTTCAGTACCACGCAATGCAGCAGGAAGAAAGAAGAAATAAAATAAAAAAAAACAATCAAAATACGTGGATCAGCCACAAAATGGCTCGCCTCCACGGGACATGCAAACTTCACTATGGAAAAAAAATTTTACAAGAGGAGACCTCACCCTCAATCCTTGTACACCCAATTCTCTCTCACTTGAAGTTCCCCTCACAAAAGCTCTCTCTCTCTTGGAAGACCCCCTGAACCCCTGAAGTGCCTGGCGACCACTGTCCAGGAGCCTCCTGCTCATTGTCTCTCAGCGCTTCCACCTCTCTCTCTCCTTTCCGATTCTTACGGCTCTGTACGGCGAGAAATCCGAACCACCTCCTTACAGTTCGTCCACAGGCCCTTTTAAAGGGTTAAAACCTAATTAGATTAGGTTTAAGAGTCCTTTATCAACCCAAATCAGGTTCTGAACCATCGGATCAAAAAACAGATCAACCCACGCCCTCCGATCGCGATCGGTCCACGAAATAGTACCGTAGACTGCGCGAAACATGTGGAAAATGCCCGCGCGGTCCATAGGCCCAGCCGTGGACCGCCCGGTCCACGATGGACCGGGGCAAAGGGCCAGCAGGCCGCTGGGCCTGGGCCGGCCCGCTCTCGCACGCGGGCTTGCGCGTGCCTGGGCCGTGCGCCTGCCTGGGCTTCCCGCCCGCGTGGGTCGCGCATCCCGCGCGGGCCTGGGTCGCGCGTCCCGTGCACCACCGCCTGCGGCCGCGCCGCTGCCGCCGGCCGCCAGTCGTCGGCAGTCCTCCGCCACCTTGAATCTCGTGCCGACTTCAAAAGCTCGTATCTCCTCCATCCGAGCTCCGTTTCGAATGATCTTGGTCTCGTTAGACTCCATTTTTCATCGCGAACCTCGCTGTGGACTCAATGTGGGCTGAATCTTGAGGCATCAAATCCTAACAATCTCCACCTCGACTCGATATTCGGCCTCCTCCAAACTCCGAGAGCTTCTGGATCTCCTCGCCCCCATGCCCTGGGGCAATCGCCTGCAGATCATGGATGGGCAAACATGGGAGTCGAGCCAGGCTGCTCGATCCCATCTCCGTCGTATGCTGTGCTTCTCTTGACCTGAGACCTGCTCGGGGCATCATCCTGCGGCAATAGGAATCTCACCTTGCGACGTCGCCTCTCATCCTCCCGAGTCTCCTGTCTCGTGCCCGATCCGCCTCCTGGAGCTCCACCTGGCTCCCGAAGCACCACCTCGCTCTGGGATCTCCGTCAGGTAATAATGTCCTCTGCTCTCCTTCTTCTCCTCCAGCACAATCCTATTGCCGCGTAGCACCCTCAGGATTCCTCTACCAGCTACCGTCCTGTAGCCTCTCGAATCCAATCAGCTAAGTGAGATAAGATTCCACCTGAAATCGGATATGTATCGGACCTCTCCCAATCTCCTCACTGCACTGTCATGTGTCCTCCAGCTGACCATCCCAATGCCTCTGATCGCACAGCTCGATCCATCCGGCAGATATACAGTGCCCTTACTATTCTCCAGGGAGTCAAACTGCTCCTCTCTGCAACATACATGATAGGGGCATGCAGAATCTAATATCCACTGCTGGAAAGAAGTAGATACCTCGTCAGATATCTCCAGGACATCTCCATCTGAATCACTGCCGACCGTCGCTACAGCAGCCACCGTCTGATTTTTAAGTTGAGGGCAATCTCTAGCTAAATGCTCTAACTCCTCACATCGGTAACACCTGGTTTTACTCAAGTCCCTCCTGGACTTAGATCGCCCTCGTTGCGATCTCCTGTCGCTCCGTCTACCGCCTCCTGCTCCTCCAGAAGCTATCAAAGCTGAGCTACCGCCACCTGAGCTCGAAGCTGGATTCTCCCTCCTGAGAACCTCGTTCTGGAGTATCGCAGTGGTGACCTCGTCCTGGAGTATCGCCGTGGTGACCTCGTCCATCTTGATAGTGCTCTTCCCCACTAGAAGAGCAGTCACCAAGGACTCGTACGAAGGGGGAAGCGACGCCAGCAAAACCAGTGCCCTGGTCTTCTCCTCAACATTCTCCCCAATGCTGAGGAGGTCAGTGAGGATCTTCTGGAAGTGGCTTAGATGCTCCTGCACGCTCTGTCCCTCAGTCATCCGCAGTTGGTAAAATTGCCTCTAGAGGAAAAGAGTGTTGGTGAGAGACTTCGCCATGTACAACTCCTCGAGCTTCGACCACAGCACCGTCGGAAAGTCTCGCTCAACACATGGATCACCACCTCATCCATCAAGTACATGCGGATGGTACTCATCGCCTGCATCTGTAGCCGTTTTCAATCCCGCACCTCCATGATGGTCGGCTTCTCATCGCATAAGAGAGCATTGATCAACCCCTGTTGGATGAGCACGTCCTTCACCCTTGCCTGTCACAAGGAGAAATTGCTCTTACCATCGAATTTGTTGATCTCCATCTTGATTGTTCCTGTCTTCTCCATCTTCAGTCTTGCTCATCACCACTGCAATCTGCGTCCTTGTACCATCTTGCTCTGATACCACTTGTTGGGTGGATGTCTGGCCAGGACACCACCTCCCAAGATCCTTTCAGTACCACGCGATGCAGCAGGAAGAAAGAAGAAACAAAACAAAAAAAAAACAATCAAAATACGTGGATCAGCCACAAAAGGGCTCGTCTCCACGGGACATGCAAACTTCACTATGGAAAAGAAATTTTACAAGAGGAGACCTCACCCTCAACCCTTGTACACCCAATTCTCTCTCACCTGAAGTTCCCCTCACAAAAGCTCTCTCTCTCTTGGAAGACCCCTTGAACCTCTGAAGTGCCTGGCGACCGCTGTCCAGGAGCCTCCTGCTCCTTGTCTCTCAGCGCTTCCACCTCTCTCACTCTTCTCCGGTTCGTACGGCTCTGTACGGCGAGAAACCCGAACCACCTCCTTACTGTTCGTTCACAGGCCCTTTTAAAGGGTTAAAACCTAATTAGATTAGGTTTAAGAGTCCTTAATCAACCCAAATTAGGTTCTGAACCGTCGGATCAAAAAACAGATCAACCCACGCCCTCCGATCGCGATCGGTTCACAGAATAGTGCCATGGACCGCGCGAAATGTGTGGGAAACACCCGTGCGGTCCACAGGCCCAGCTGTGGACCGCCCGGTCCACGGTGGACCGGGGCAAAGGGCCTGGGCCGGCCCTCTCCCGCGCGCGGGCCTGCGCGCGCCTGGGCCGTGCGCCCGCCTGGGCCGCACGCCCGCGTGGGCCGCCCGCCCGCATGGGTCGCGCATCCCGCGCGGGCCTGGGTCGCGCGTCCCGCGCGCCACCGCCTGCGGCCGTGCCACTGCCGCCCGCCGCCGGTCGCCGGCAGTCTTCCGCCGCCTTGAATCTCGTGCCGACTTCAAAAGCTCGTATCTCCTCCATCCGAGTTCCGTTTTGGGTGATCTTGGTCTCGTTGGACTCTGTTTTTCATCGCGAACCTCGCTGTAGGCTCAATGTGGGCTGAATCTCGAGGCATCAAATTCTAACAAGGACCGGGTAGAAGCACGACACTACGTTCGTATCCAACAAGGCCACCGCTGCGAAGATCAACACCGACATGCAAGCATGTACAAAGCCCATACACTTTATTTGTTGGATGGATGTCTGATCAGGATACTATCTCCTAAGATATTTTTAGTACCATGCGATACAGTAGGAAGAAAGAAGAAACAAAACAAAAATAATCAAAATACATGGATCAGTCACAAAAGGGCTTGCTTCCATGGGGCATGCAAACTTCACTATAAAAAAAAAATTTTACAAGAGGAGATCTCACTCTCAACCCTTGTACACTGAATTTCTCTCTCACTAGAAGTTTCTCTCACAAAAGCTCTCCCTCTTGGAAGACCCTCTAAACCCTTGAAATACCTGGCGTCCGCTGTCCAGGAACCCTGCTCCTTCTCTCTCAGCGGTCTTACGTCTCTCTCTTTCTCTTCTCGGATTCCGCACGGCATCCACAGCAAAAACCGAATCACCACCCTTTCCCTCTGTGCCTCACAAGCATTTTAAAAGCTTAAACATGACTTAGATTAAGTTTAGGACTCCTTAATCAACCCAAATCAAGTCTCAGGCTGTTGGATCAAGATTGGAAGTCACCCACGCCGTCTGATCGTGCTCCGGTCCATGGAATAGTGCCGTGAACCGCGAGAAATACATGAGAAACACCGACGCAGTCCACAGGCCCAGTCGTGGACCGCTCGATCCATGGTGGACCGAGGTACAGGCCCAGGCAAGGCACCTGGGCCTGGGCCGGCCCGCGCGCGAGGGCCCACGCACTAGCTGGGCCACGCGCCCGATTGGGCCGTGCGCACGGCTGGGCCGCCCGATCGCCTGGGCCGTGCGTCCGGTTGGGCCGCACATCTGGGTCGCATGTCCCGCACATTGGCCCTGCCTGGGCCGCGTGCTGCCGCCTGCTGCCACGCCGCTGCCGCTCCGCCGGCCCGCCGGCGGTCCTCCATCGCCTCGGGTCTCGTGCCGACTTCAAAAGCTCATATCTCCTCCATCCAAGCTCCGTTTAGGGTGATCTTGGTCTCGTTGGACTCCGTTTTTTACCATGAACCTCGCTGTGGGCTCAATCTGAGCTGAATCTCAAGGTATCAAATCCTAACAATCTCCACCTCGACTCGATATTCGGCCTCCTCCAAACTTCGAGAGCTTCTAGATCTCCTCGCCCCCATGTCCTGGGGCAATCGCCTGCTGGTCATGGATGGGCAAACATGAAAGTCGAGCCAGGCTGCTCGATCCTATCTCTATCATATTCTGTGCTCCTCCTGACCTGAGACCTGCTCGGAGCATCGTCATGTGGCAATAGGAATCTCACCTTGCGATGTCGCCTCTCGTCCTCCCGAGTCTCCTGTCTCGTGTCCGATCCACCTCCTAAAACTCCACCTCACTCTGGGCTCCGCCTGGCTCCCTAAGCTCCACCTCGCACTGGACTTCTTGCTAGGTAATAATATCCTTTGCTCCCCTTCTTTCCCTCCAGCACAATCCTATCGCCGCATAGCACCCTCAAGATTCCTCCACCAGCTACCGTCCTGTAGCCTCTCGAATCCAGTCTGCTAAGTGTGATAAGATTCTGCCTGAAATCGGGTATGTATCGGACCTTCCCCAATCTCCTCATTGCACCGTCATGTGTCTTCCAGTTGACCATCCCAATGCCTCTGATTGCACAGCTCGATCCATCCGGCAGATATACAGTGCCCTCACTATTTTTCAAGGAGTCAAACTGCTCCTCTCTGCAACATACATGATAGGGGCATGTAGAATCTAATATCCACAACTGGGAAGAAGTAGATACCCCGTCAGATATCTCCAGGACATCTCCATCTGAATCACTGCCGGCCGTCGCTACAGCAGCCACCGTCAGATTTTTGAGTGGAGGGCAATCTCTGGCTAGATGCCCCAACTCTTCACACCGGTAACATCTGGTTTTGCTCAAGTCCCTCCTGGACTTAGACTGTCCTCATTGCGATCTCCTGTCGCTCCGTCTACCGCCTCCTGCTCCTTCAGAAGCCACCAAAGCTGAGCTACCGCTATCTGAACTCGAAGCTGGGTTCTCCCTCCTGAGAATCTCGTTCTGGAGTATCGCTGCGGTGACCTCATCCATCTTGATGGTGCTCTTCTCCACTAGAAGAGCAGTCACTAAAGAACTCGTACGAAGGGAGAAGCGACGCCAACAAACTCAGTGCCCTGGTCTTCTCTTCAACATTCTCGCCAATGCTGAGGAGGTTGGTGAGGATCTTCTGGAAGTGGCTTAGATGCTCCTGCACGCTCTGTCCCTCAGTCATCCGCAGTTGGTAAAACTGCCTCCAGAGAAAAAGAGTGTTGATGAGAGACTTTGCCATGTACAACTCCTCGAGCTTTGACTACAGCACCGTCGAGGAAGTATCGCTCAGCACATAGATCACCACCTCATTCGTCAGGTACATGCGGATGGTGCTCACCGCCTGCATCTGTAGCTGTTTTCAATCCCGCACCTCTATGGTGGTCGGCTTCTCATCGCACAAGAGAGCATCGATCAACCCTTGTTGGATGAGCACGTCCTTCACTCTTACCTGCCACAAGGAGAAATTGCTCTTACCATCGAACTTGTTAATCTCCAACTTGATTGTTTCTGTCTTCTCCATCTTCAGTCTTGCTCACCATCGCTGCAATCTGCGTCCTTATACCGTTTTGCTCTGATACCACTTATTGGGTGGATGTCTGGTCAGGACACCACCTCGCAAGACCGTTTCAGTACCATGCGATGCAGCAGGAAGAAAGAAGAAACAAAAAAAAAACAATCAAAATACGTGGATCAGCCACAAAAAAGCTCGTATCTACGGGGCATGCAAACTTCACTATGAAAAAGAAATTTTATAAGAGGAGATCTCACCCACAACCCTCGTACACCCAATTTCTCTCTCACTAGAAGTTTCTCTCACAAAAGCTCTCCCTCTTGGAAGACCCCCTGAACCCCTGAAATGCCTGGCGTCCGCTGTCCAGAAACCCTGCTCCTCTCTCAGCGGCCTCACGCCTCTCTTTTTCTCTTCTCGGGTTCCGCACAGCATCCTCAGCAAAAATCGAATTACCACTCTTTTCCTCTGTGCCTCACAAGCCTTTTAAAGGCTTAAACATGACTTAGATTAGGTTTAGGACTTCTTAATCAACCCAAATCAAGTCCCAGGCCGTTGGATCAAGATCGGGAGTCACCCACACCGTCCGATTGTACTCCGGTCTATCGAATAGTATCGTGGATCGTGAAAAATACATGGGAAATATCCACACGGTCCACAGGCCCAATTGTGGACCGCCCGATCCATGATGGATCGGGGTACAGGCCCAGGCAAGGCGCCTGGGCCTGAGCCGCGCCTGTGTGCGGGCCCGTGCACGGGTGGGCCATACGCCCATCTGGGCCACGCGCCTGGGTCGCACGTCCCGTGCATTGGCCCCGCCTGGGCTGTGCGCCGCCGCCACTCCGCCGGCCCGCCGCCGGCCGCCGACAGTCCTCTGCCGCCTCGGATCTCCTGCCGACTTCAAAAACTCTTATCTCCTCCATCCGAGCTCCGTTTGGGGTGATCTTAGTCTCATTAGACTCCATTTTTCGCCGCGAACGTCGCTGTGGGCTCAATATAGACTGAATCTCGAGGCGTCAAATCTTAATATTATTCTATAATCAGCCTCCGCTATCTCTGGAGGGAGAGGTCCAGTGCCGTCGATGGTCCGCATGCCCCTGAAGGTGGCGATCCTGTTCCTTGTTTTCCTGGTCGCGTCCGGCTGGAAGCTGTCGGTGAAGCTTAGGACGAAGCATGCGAACCCGCAGGAGGCCACGAGTTACGCGGTCAAGGTTCGGTTGGCATCGGTGCAGTGGCCTAAGTTGGTGACGATGGGGGACAGTACTTGGAAGGTGAGGACGGTGCCGGTTGGGAGGAGGTTGGCGAGTTGGGCGGCGCTCTTAAACGTCTGCTGCCTCTTGGTCATCCTGTTCTCATCCGATGAGTCAACGAGCAGGAGAGGCTGCTGCTCTTGATCTTCATCATGATGATGGGCTTCCATATGATCTTCTATCTATGTTGCCAATGACGCTGGTTTCCTTTCTTCTACCTCCTTCCCGAATTAGGACTTGACCACGACGATCAAATGATCGATTGGTGAATTTATAGACAAGGGATTCGGGGCCGGGGAGTTGAAGGGAAGGGTAGTGAAGGAATGGCTGGCAAGGAACATCACTAGAATTGTGACCGTTATATTAAGGGTTTCATATAAAAAAGCCGGGAGGCGCGGCAGGCAAGCTTATCGGATGTTCGCGTTCACACTAGGACTTTTTTAGCTACAATGAGAGAAAACGGGGGGTTTTCCAGGGTGCTAACGTGTTGCGCATGAGGATCGAAGTGTCCTGGTTGCGAGGAAACCTGCTACGAAACCCTTGTGGCATCTGAGGGTGATGGATGATGGAAATTGCTGTTCTTACCAAAAATTTGTTAGAAATGCTAGAACTCTATCCTAATTTTATTCTATCTAGTTATCCCACATATAATAGATATTTTTTTTATTCTACTTAGTTATTTATTCTAGAAATTAACAAAGTTTGTTTTGTGAATATTGGCTTTTGAATTTAGATAAAAGTTAAACATTCCACTCACATAACGCTACATTTAATGGATTTTTTGGCATCTCCTTTAGGATATAGGAAGAGAGAGGAAGAGAGTGAGAGGTGTTCTGTTTTGTGAGACAAGAGTCTTCTTGTGTAGCTTAATTTTTTAATAAAATATTTTTTATAAATTTTTTCATCCAACATATCTTCTCAAAATAGGGTTGGTACGATCGATCTCCGGATAGCATGTCGTTTTACATTGTATCAAAATGAGATTGGAGAATGGTCAAGTAGTCTGCAGCTTCGATTAAATTTATCCAAAATACAGTATTTGGAGTGATGACTTGATTATTAATAATTCGTATATTCATAGCTCAACATGGTTAAAGAGATTTCATTAATTCATTGTACAGTAATGCAAATTTATGGATTCTTATTTTAGTGAGTCAAGAGATGAATCATTATAACTGATGCTACTACCTTTTCTCTTCATAGGTTCAATATATTGGATCTCGTTGATATCAATATATTTACTTTTGCTATAATCGATTCTTTTTATAAGTTGAATAATACTTTTTATTCTATGCGGAAAGCTATTGTCAAATCTTATTTGAAATGATAAGATTTATGGGATATCATAAATGAGTTAAAGATGCTGTCAACAGATATTTTCAACAATAAGATTGCAAGAAGAATTATAGAATTTGAAATCTTGGAAGGTGCCGTGAATTATTCAAATATTAGTTGATAGAGTATTGTTTTTATATTTAGGATACACAAGAAAAGAAGGAAGAATGGGATATTTTTACAGCCATCCGCTCAAGTTCTAACAAGCTAATATATCACAAATAAAAATTACCTGGAGAGTAATTTGTGGTTCCATGCTTTTTTAAAAATACAGAAAAAAATAAAATTAGTGTAAAAGATGAAGAATTGAGCTTAGAAGGAGCTTGATTAGTTTGAGGTTGAACCAAATTCCAAAAACCCAAGAGTATGATAGGATAGATTAGCTTGAGGATCGATTAGGTCCAAAAGAAAATTAATTTGGAGCACGATGAGCTTGATCAAATGGATGCTTTATTAAGTTCAGAAGGGCTTTGTTTGAAAAATTTGCCGGAGGATTTTATAGAAGATGTGGAGATTGTAGTCTCTAAGCTCATGGTCTCTTTCTGTGAAACTGTTCATGAGAAATTTTGCTGGACAGTGATGAGCAAGTCGATCTCCGAACTCGCACATCAGGCTGCCAGAGCTCGATGATAGGTTGCACATGATAGGGAGCTCTGTCGTCTACGTGGATGGTATCCGTAATCCAAGGTTACTGTGCCCCTTTAGCCAATTAAATACGATAATTAACGGATGTTGAAGGGTGCATTAGCCGGTGCCGTCTCCGCCGCGGAAGTTTTGATTAGGGGATCGAAGCCTCATGAAGTGGTTATGATATTTAATGGGATCATGTGGTCGAGCTCAAGGACACGTCCCATGGAAGATGGTCCTGCTATGGCCATTAATGAGGGTGCATTAGTCCACATGATGACCCAAAGTTACGTGCAAAGGTTCTTCATTAGAAGTTTGGTCGGGACAAAGATCTTGCTAAGATCTGGTGCTTTAGGCCTGAGATCACTGGTCCTAATTTGGACTTAGTTTCTTGTCTTTTACCGATCGCCGCCATGTTGTCTCGTTCTTCAGTTCTGCTGCGGTGTAAGACATGGCGATTCAAGAATTCCGGCTGCACGGCGGGAGAGTTCTACCCAGGTCCCAAAAGATGTCGAGAAGCGCAAGAAGAATCTTCATGCGTTCATCATCAAGAAGAACCACACGTTGTTGTTACTCTGCTGACGTGGTACTCGGCGGGGATGTACAATGTGAGTATCAAGATGCATGGTCCATTGAAGACCGTGAGGTACAAGGTGGAATCAGGGCACAAGGCAAACAATGGGCTTCATATCACCGTCCAATTACTTGAGCCTATCATGGAGCAGCTCCCCATTCTCTTCTATGGGGACTTCTGTTAGCTGGCTAGAGTTGTGACTGCATTATTTAATTACTAATTCGATAAGTCATTACATGTTGTTCGTTGTTACTGCGACAATGATGGAACTTGTTACTATGGTGTTTTATAACATTGATAAGTTCAATATTATCTGTATAGGCTTTGCAATGAGTGGACATGTTGAAAGTGCATTGCTTGTCCTACCTATGCTAAAATTTTATTTATAATTTTATTTAGAAAAATAATTGTACTATTTAGAATAGATATTCTTTAATCTACTTAACTATTTCTTTTAGAAGTTATTATTTTTTTTTTCTTCTAATAGATATTGGGTTTTGAAGCTACCTAGAAATCAAACATTCCATTCATATGTTGCTCTATTCAAAAAAAAATATTTGGCATCTTTTTTGCAGTTGTTGGGGGGTAACACCTTAGTCGCCGCAGAATGATGAAAGAAGTTTTGATGTACTTTGAGTATTGTTTGAATTTTCTTGATGACTGACCTAGGAATCAGCCAGCTGGACATTCTAAAGAAGCACCTATAGGAAGAAGAAACTGAGATAATACTAACTGTTGGAGGGAAAAATCTTCTTTAATGATGTAGCCCGTCTTCGCCAATCATTGAGCGGAGCCGATCTCTAGGGGTTCGACTGCACTATGTGTAATAACCCAGATAAAAAAAAAAAAGGGACGGAAGGAGGACTCCCGAAAGGAGTCTTCTTCTCCGATGAATCCCGATCGGAGAAGAACTCTAGGCCTTTTAGAACTCTAGTATCCCCTATAAATAAGCCTCTCCCTCTCTCAAGACCCTCCACCGGTGATCTTCGAGCCCGATTTCTCTTCTTTTCTCCGAAGAAGCCGCGGCAGCCTCTTCTCGTGTTCGTCGGAAATTGAAGGTCAAAGAAGCCCCCGGAGTTCAGGTAAGGGTTCAATCTTTCTTCCTCTCCCTCTTCTCTTTCTTCCCATGTTTTTAAACTCCTCGCCGGCCGTCAGGATCGCCGGAAAATCCAAGAATAAGATGACCCCTGTTTTTGCTTTGTTTCGGCCGGACTCTTCCCTCTCTTTTCCGACCACCGGCACCGTCGGTTGCGGCGTTCCATCCCCGAATCGGACCCTCGTCTCTCACTCTTCCTTCCCTGAAAGTTTTGACCGTCGGTGACCGACCAACGATCGGAAAATAAAAAAAAATAGGGACGGACCTCTGTTTTTTTTCGAAAACCCTTCGGCTCGCTGGCCAAATCTCGCCGCCGACCGGCCTTGCTTTGTCGCCGTCGAGTGGATGTCGCCCCCCTTGTCGGAGCCCGACCAACCAACAAAGGGACCTCACGGTCCCCTGTTTTGGCCCAAAGGAACCCACGGGAAAAGAGAAGAAAAGAAGAAGGAAGAAGGAAGAAGAAGAAGAAAAGAAAAGAAAAGAAAAAGGAAAAAGAAAAAGAAAAGAAAAAGGAAAAAAAAAGAAAAAGAAAAGAAAAAAAAAGAAAAAAGAGAAAGAAAAAAAAAATAAAATAAGAAGAAGAAGAGAAAAAAAAAATTTCTCTCTCCTCTCTCTACCTTCTCTCTCTAGTTTCTCTCTCTATATTTTCTCTCTCTATTTTTTCTCTCTAGATCTTTCTCTCTTTTTGTGGATTTTATCTCTCTAGAATCTTTCTACTCTCTCTCTGATTACATCACAGACCCTAGGATAAATTTGAAATAAAAATATGATGATTTGAGATTGCTCCGAAATTCATGCAGTAGATCTGATCCCAGTCCGATTCTATTTGAAATTTGTAACACTTGATTTATGTTAAGTCACCCTGATAGGACCTCTGATGATCCCGACTATGACTGCCTCATCTGAAGGATACGAAGATTTCTCTCTTCATTTTCTCTCTCTACTTTTTCTCTCTAGAATTTTCTCTTTCTTCATGGATTTTTTTTCTCTAGAAGTCTTATGGATCAGTGGAGGATCCTGATACATAGACAAGTCCTAATTTTGGTTAATCCGAAGAGAGGTCCTCGATCTGTGGATCGATTATCGATAATTTTCTCTATATATGATTTTTATATTTGATCAGGGTCATGAAGAGATACGATTGTCTGCATAAGATATCGAGTGGAATATCTTGTTAGAGAAATTTATAAATCAAAGAAGAACATTAATTTTTGTGCTTGGATCAGTCACCGGTAAAGATAAGAATCTCTGTACATGATCATCATTATATATGTTATTTTATCGTTGGTTTTATCTCCTTGATTTTGCAACGTTGGATTTGAGATCGATGAATTTGTTATATCTGAGACATTGTTATTTATTTATGTGATTTTGAGCATGAGTATGTTATATCAATACATATGTATCAGCGATTGATGGCATGATTATGTGTATGACATATTTATTACACTGCAAAAGATGAATTGATTAATGAAGTTAAATATCATAATTTTATGAAAATGAAAAGAAAGAGAAATATGGTTTGGACTGACCTTGTCATGTGGAATAGCTTGCCAGGAGCTTATGCCTGGGACAGCCCCCACAGGCTTATGTGTGAAAGAATATGATCCGAGAAAGATCATGAAGAATCTGATTCGAGAAAGATCATGAATGATTTGATCCGAGAAAGATCATGACCACTTTGATCCGAGAAAGATCATGAATATTTCGATCTGAGGAAGATCACAGAAATCGATCCGAATAAAAAATCGTCGCATGATCCTGGTAGTCCAAAGCCAAAGCCAAAGCCAAAGCTAAAGCTAAAGCGAAAAAGAAAAGGATTAAAGATGATGTGATAATAGAAGAAAATGGAAAGATAAGACATGAAACAATCTTTGAATAAAATTGTTTCACTTATTTAACATATGATGATGCATCTCTTTTGATAAAACAGATAATCTATAAATGTTTGCAGTATTCTGGACAGTGAACATCGACTTTTACGTGTTATTGCCTATCATTATTTTCAGATTATATTATTATATTGGTGTGATATGAGAATTCTTACTGGGCTGTAAAGCTCACACCCCTTCATTTTCTTTTTCTTCTCAGAGTTACAAGATGTCCATGGTTAACTATGGTATGGATTTGTGAGTGAGCGGATGCATAGATAGAGTACCGTTGATACCTGATCAGAGGATTGAAGGAATGTTAATTGTAATTATGCAAGTTTTATGAATTATTATTGAAATTAAATATTATGGTTGATAAGGTTGTAATGTTTTAATTTGGCCTTGCATATTCTTTAGGGCTTGCTCTAAGGAGTGTGCGGCCATCACGTATCCGACCCGGGTGTTGGGTTCGGGGCGTGACAGAATGGTATCAGAGCTTAGGTTATGATCATTGGAGATTACGATATAAATAATTAGGATGTGATAGAATAATATCAAAGCTTAGGTTTAAGATCACTAAGATTATGAAGTGATATCAAAACTTTATGTAAGATCAGTAGGATGTGACAGAGTGGCATCTGAGCTTAGAGCTTAGGTTATGTTCATTTGGAGACAATGATACAAGTGATTAGGATATGATAGAATAGTACTAGGGCCCAAGTCTAAGGTCACTAGGGATTGTCATATAAGTGATATCAAAACTTTGAGATTATAATCAATAGAGTATGATAGATAATATTAGAGTCTGAGGTTATAATCATTAAGGATGTGATAGAATGATATTACAATTTAGGTTATGATCATTAGAGAATATGATTTAAGCGGTATTTAAGCTTAAGATTATAATTATTTGAAATTATGACTTTAGTGATATTTAAACCTAGGTTATGATCATAAGGAACATGATTGACATAAAAGAAAGGAATTAATATTTGGAATTTGAATCAATAAATACTATGATGAAACTTTATGTATAAGTGGTATATGATGACTATAATAAAATTGACAAGTTATATCTTAGATTTCAATTAGTAAGGTTGACCTAAGTATGAAAGAGTTGATCTTGAAATGAAGTGGGAGGTATTGATAAGTTATGTTGAGTATACTAGATGATTTTGAAATATAAAACTTATATGATCGAAGATCATGATACTTTTTCTAATTTCGATGATAATTGACTGAGCATTATGAATTTTGGACTTATCAAAAGAAAGTTAATTAGGGTATGGTCTAAGAAGAAATTTCATCATATGAGAGAAAAATATTTTTGAGTATTGAACCTATAAGAGGTCATATATGAAACCCAATCTTAGATAAAAAAAAATATATATATATATATACTTAAATTTTATTATGAGAATATGAGATACACATCTTGGTGAAATTTTTTGGTTACTCAAAATATCATATTCTAAATATGATTCCTTGATCTTTCAAGTTGCATTAAATTTCAAGTCAAAAGCTTACTCTTCTAAGTGGTTCAAAAGTATTTTGATATTATTGTTAAATTAAAGAAGAAAATTTATTGTGTCAGAGAATGATATACAGGTTATGATGAAATCTTTTTAATAATTCATATTACTATCTTTGGATTAGATTTTTTTTGTGATTATTGAAGATGGTGAAGTATATTAATTATTCATGTCAAAGTTTGAATTTTTTTAAATTAAATTAAGACACCTTGTTAGTGTTAAATTTTGAATGACTTATACAAGAGACAAAATTTTGTATGGATTTATTGATTAATATTAAGGATTGTAATAAAGGGAGTTCTATAAGAAATAATCAAGTTGATTCTACTTAAGGATGCTGGCTTGAGTTCTTCTAGTTTGTCAAGTTAGAATTAATTCTTTTAAAAAACAAGATTGATTTAGAAATTATCTAAATGATTGTAAGGTAAATCTAAGATTAACTCCAATTGATTCTAGATATGTTGGATTCTTGAAGAGTGATGAAACTTATGCAATGATTTCAAACATAGAAAGTGGATCAAGATTTAATTTTTATATGCTATACCCAAAGGTAGTAAAGATAAAGAAACTTAAAATTTTGTCCTAAGTCTTATATGAAATTTGAAGGTTAGATCTATCCTGGATTGATCTAACATATGAGGACATTTTTATCTTTGATAGACTTATATAATTTGATAAATTAAGATCAGAGTGTACAGCAAAAGCATGGTAGATTAAATTGATTAGAAATATTAATCTTTAAAATCAAAAGATATTATGATGAAATATATTAGTTGCAAATAAGGAAGGATTTTATTGATAATGAAAGGATACTATAAATTTTGATCTAATCTGATCATAGCCGGATAATCTTGTCAGTAGGTTGCTTCATTGTAGATAATGCCAAGAAATTCTAGATATCTCAAGTTTTTTAACAGCTTGATAGTTCTGATATTAGTTCAAACTTAGAATGTCCTGATATACATCTCATATTTTTAAAAAAATTTAATATTGTTACTTAAACTGATATAGAAGATTAAGATTTTTTTTAAAATGAGAGTCTATATATAAAATTTGTTGGAAGATCAAGTGAAGAAAGAAATCGATGATTGTGAAGAGTGATCGATGTTTGACCTTTATTTATTTTCTATCAAGGGTAGTCTGAGATAATTATGAATTTCGAGTGAAATGTATTAGACAAATAACGGTGGTATATTAATACAAGTCTAAAATATTACGGTTCTTTGAAAAAGTTGAGAAATCAATAAGAAGGGATGAGTTTGAAATTTTAAATAATTTTTGTTATAACAAGATCATGAGAAATAAATAATATATAAGATATTATTGTAAGCTTGAGAATGACATGAAGAATGTATACTTTGAAATAGGTATCTAGAACAACATAACTTAATTTCGAGGACGAAATTATTTTAAGGAGGGGAGAATGTAATAACCCAGATAAAAAAAAAAAAGGGACGGAAGGAGGACTCCCGAAAGGAGTCTTCTTCTCCGATGAATCCCGATCGGAGAAGAACTCTAGGCCTTTTAGAACTCTAGTATCCCCTATAAATAAGCCTCTCCCTCTCTCAAGACCCTCCACCGGTGATCTTCGAGCCCGATTTCTCTTCTTTTCTCCGAAGAAGCCGCGGCAGCCTCTTCTCGTGTTCGTCGGAAATTGAAGGTCAAAGAAGCCCCCGGAGTTCAGGTAAGGGTTCAATCTTTCTTCCTCTCCCTCTTCTCTTTCTTTCCATGTTTTTAAACTCCTCGCCGGCCGTCAGGATCGTCGGAAAATCCAAGAATAAGATGACCCCTGTTTTTGCTCTGTTTCGGTCGGACTCTTCCCTCTCTTTTCCGGCCACCGGCACCGTCGGTTGCGGCGTACCATCCTCGAATCGGACCCTCATCTCTCACTCTTCCTTCCCTGAAAGTTTTGGCCGTCGGTGACCGACCAACGATCGAAAAATAAAAAAAAATAGGGACGGTCCTCTGTTTTTTTTCGAAAACCCTTTGGCTCGCTGGCTAAATCTCGCCGCCGATCGGCCTTGCTTTGTCGCCGTCGAGTGGATGTCGCCCCCCTCGTCGGAGCTCGACCAACCAACAAGGAGACCTCACGGTCCCCTGTTTTGGCCCAAAGGAACCCACGGGAAAAGAGAAGAAAAGAAGAAGGAAGAAGGAAGAAGAAGAAGAAAAGAAAAGAAAAGAAAAGGAAAAAGAAAAGAAAAGAAAAAAAAAAAAAAGAAAAAGAAAAAAAAAAAAAAGGAAAAAGAGAAAGAAAAAAAAATAAAAATAAAATAAGAAGAAGAACAGAAAAAAAATTTCTCTCTCCTCTCTCTACCTTCTCTCTCCAGTTTCTCTCTCTACATTTTCTCTCTCTATTTTATCTCTCTAGATCTTTCTCTCTTTTTATGGATTTTATCTCTCTAGAATCTTTCTACTCTCTCTCTGATTACATCACAGACCCTAGGATAAATTTGAAATAAAAATATGATGATTTGAGATTGCTCCAAAATTCATGCAGTAGATCTGATCCCAGTCCGATTCTATTTGAAATTTGTAACACTTGATTTATGTTAAGTCACCCTGATAGGACCTCTAATGATCCCGACCATGACTGCCTCATCTGAAGGATACGAAGATTTCTCTCTCTATTTTCTCTCTCTACTTTCTCTCTCTAAAATTTTCTCTTTCTTCATGGATTTTTTTTCTCTAGAAGTCTTATGGATCAGTGGAGGATCCTGATACATAGACAAGTCCTAATTTTGGTTAATCCGAAGAGAGGTCCTCGATCTGTGGATCGATTATCGATAATTTTCTCTATATATGATTTTTATATTTGATCAGGGTCATGAAGAGATACGATTGTCTGCATAAGATATCGAGTGGAATATCTTGTTAGAGAAATTTATAAATCAAAGAAGAACATTAATTTTTGTGCTTGGATCAGTCACCGGTAAAGATAAGAATCTATGTACATGATCATCATTATATATGTTATTTTATCGTTGGTTTTATCTCCTTGATTTTGCAACGTTGGATTTGAGATCGATGAATTTGTTATATCTGAGACACTGTTATTTATTTATGTGATTTTGAGCATGAGTATGTTATATCAATACATATGTATCAGCGATTGATGGCATGATTATGTGTATGACATATTTATTACACTACAAAAGATGAATTGATTAATGAAGTTAAATATCATAATTTTATGAAAATAAAAAGAAAGAGAAATATGGTTTGGACTGACCTTGTCATGTGGAATAGCTTGCCAGGAGCTTATGCCTGGGACAGCCCCCACAGGCTTATGTGTGGAAGAATATGATCCGAGAAAGATCATGAAGAATCTGATCCGAGAAAGATCATGAATGATTTGATCCGAGAAAGATCATGGCCACTTTGATCCGAGAAAGATCATGAATATTTCGATCCGAGGAAGATCACAGAAATCGATCCGAATAAAAGATCGTCGCATGATCCTGGTAGTCCAAAGCCAAAGCCAAAGCCAAAGCTAAAGCTAAAGCGAAAAAGAAAAGGATTAAAGATGATGTGATAATAGAAGAAAATGAAAAGATAAGACATGAAACAATCGTTGAATAAAATTGTTTCACTTATTTAACATATGATGATGCATCTCTTTTGATAAAACAGATAATCTATAAATGTTTGCAGTATTCTGGACAGTGAACATCGACTTTTACGTGTTATTGCCTATCATTATTTTCATATTATATTATTATATTGGTGTGATATGAGAATTCTTACTGGGCTGTAAAGCTCACACCCCTTCATTTTTTTTTTCTTCTCAGAGTTACAAGATGTCCATGGTTAACTATGGTATGGATTTGTGAGTGAGCGGATGCATAGATAGAGTACCGTTGATACCTGATCAAAGGATTGAAGGAATGTTAATTGTAATTATGCAAGTTTTATGAATTATTATTGAAATTAAATATTATGGTTGATAAGGTTGTAATGTTTTAATTTGGCCTTGCATATTCTTTAGAGCTTGCTCTAAGGAGTGTGCGGCCATCACGTATCCGACCTGGGTGTTGGGTTCGGGGCGTGACACTATGCCTATTTCGACCTCTGTCCAGGGGTCAAGCTGAAAGATGTCGAGCAATCCCCCCTGTAGACTTGACAGATCTCACCATCTAGTCATGTCGCTCTGCTCATCGGTCATATGCTACGTCGCCTCACCATCTCTTTCACGACCCACTACGGCCGAGCGAGTTTATGATCAATGTCAAGAGCATTTAAGTACATCCTCTGCCATCTGACATGATGAGACCATGAAGAAGCGCCCTGTTATCCTTTTTTTGGAGGAGCATTGATAAAGTTGTGGTACCGATCTCAATCTCGATGATCAATTCAAGTACCCTACCGATCCATGTGCTAGCCGATCCACTTTAAAGTAATCACCTGGACATCAGGTTTAAGGCCAAGGGAGGCCTAAAGGCGGCATTATTCCCAAAAATTTTTGGCCAATCCTTACTCCTTATTGGACCGAGAATCCTTTACTATGACAACTTTTTCGAAAAGGCTAGTTCCTTTCTATTATGCTGACCCTCCGAATAGAACTCTGTAGTAAATCTTTCGACGCCTGTGCCCCTACCGTCGAACCTGATCTCCATCAGCCTATGGATTGGCGAACCCGAATGAGGTAGCCGGTTCTCCTTTAACCGATTCTTTTAAATAACAGACCTCTAATAGTCTCCAGACTTCAGCATCAGAGGAGAGATCAGACATCGGACATCAGCTAATTCTCTTGAAGGCAAGTCAAAAGATCACTTATAACTTTTGGTTAAAGCACATCAAGTCAGGACATATCACCGTCATCTCACTCATCGTCAATACTTCTATTCAATCCAAATCACATCTTTTTTCCTGCTGGCGATACGCCAGACAAAAGTCTACCTATCAATGACACATGTGATAGAATCTGCATGGCTTATCATTACTAATCCCCCCATAAATAGAAGTAAAAAAGGAGATCCTCAGGTACGCTCCGCGTGTGCTCAATACACCCTGTGCTCTCTTGCAATTTCTTCTACTTCTCCTCTGTTGTGCCAGATTCTTGACTTGACCATTGGGGAGACCTTGCCAGAGCCAACTCCAGTCGGGACTTGTTTTATATGAATGCGACTCCGGTAGTCCCTAGCTTACTCCAGTCGTATCCGTATGCGGTCAGAAATCTTCCGCAATAGCAGTACAGGAAAAGAGAGACAGAGAGAGAAAAAATATTTTTTTTTTGTCAAATATGAGAGAGAGCCTTCTTGTGTTAATCAATTTTTTTAAGAAATATATATTTTCTCCTTTCTAAATTTTTTCTTACAGCATCTCTTTCATATTATTTTTCTCTTTAGTATTTGTTATGGATCTTGGATCATCATGATTGAGTAACCTGAGTGACATGCCATTATACATGCTATTAGCGCGAGATTGGAGAGTGTATTTTGGGAGCAATAACTTGATCAGATTTATTTAGAACGTAATTTTGGGAGCAATAACTTGATTATTGATGATTCATGTATTTATAGCTCGGTATACTTCAATAGTATGTTGTATGGTGATGCAAGTATATCGATTTATATTTTGATAATTTAAGAAATGAATCGTCATGATTGATACTACTACCTTCTTTCTCAATAAGTTCAATATGCTTGACCTCACCAACATCAATATAGTTGTTTTTGCTATCATTACTTCTCTCCTTAAGTTGAATGACATCTTTTATTCAATGTAGAATGTAATTATCAAATTTTATTTGATAATATAAGATTTATGAGACATCTTGAATGAGTTAAAGATAATGCTAACAGATACTTCCAATGATAAGATTACAAGAAGAAAATGAAATTCGAATCTAAAAAGTTGATGCGGATTATTTGAATTTCAATTAATACAGAAAAATTATTTCTATATTCAAAATATACAAGAGCCAAAGAAAATATAGAATATTCTTGCAACCATTTGCTCAAATTCTAACAAGACGAGAGATCACAAAAAAAATATTTAAAGAGTAAATTTTGATTTCAGACTTTTTTAAAAATTTAAAAAAAATAAAATTAATTTAAAAATAAAGATTTGAAATAAAAATAATTTGATTAACTAGAGGTTGGATCAAATTCAAAAAATTTAGAGCATGATAAAATTGATCATCTCAAGAATCAGTCAGATATAGAAGAAAATGATCAAACAAATGTTGTATCATGTTCAGAATAGATTTGTTTGGAAAATCTGCAGGAGGATTACATAGGCAGTGTGGAGATCGTTGTTTCTCATCCCATAGTCTCTTCCATGAAATAGACTTCGAGAAATCTAATTTGTTGGACTACAATGTGCAAGTCTCCAAACAAGCACATCAGGCGGCCAAAACCCAATGACAAGGTGAAAGGAATATGCCCTACAAGCCAAACAAAATTTATATTTTGATGGATTTTTCTTATAATCTTTCAGACTCATGTATTGACTCTTTAAATAATAAAAGATATTTTTCATCATATGCTGCATCTTACTTTTGTAATGATTATGATGAACTCCATAAATCAGGGTAATAGGTTTAAGATTATGATGAGATCATACCTATGAGACCTAAAATCTTAAAAATCCTGATTTAGAATATTTCTAGTCATAGGAGCATTGAAAAGGAGATCAATATTCTAGATAGACTAGTACTTCCTATGTATGTTCGATGGAGAGGGTGACTGATCTCATATGCCACTTGTGTGAGATACTAATACAAGAAAGTAGGTGCTCATTAGAGAATGAGTTCACTGAATTGATCCGACTTAAGAAACATCTTATGAAATTTACTTATCCATCAAAAGATATTTTTTTATAGTAGGAGTTGTACATATAATCCTTTGATATGAGACTACTATAGAACCTTGTATATACGAATCTATATTTTTTTGTTCATACTCATTCATGACTTAGTCATGTACAGGATGTTCTAGATATGGTAGAATGTGTATGGAGGTTATGAGTAGGTCAACATAGGATCGATCACTCCTGATAAGAGGAGATCGCATCCTACTTGCTCTGATCGATTGATGATTCAGAAAATCTTTGATCAAAGCAGAATAAAAATTAGAAAGAGTTTCTAATATTTGATTAATTAAATCATCATATAAGATTTAAAGAAATATGAGTATGATATTAGATTTGACATCATTCCATATCCGAAGTCATATTCGAGGTGTAGAGAGATCACAGGATCAAATTGCATGGTAACTTTTCACTGAAAAATATTTTTGATATTTCCACTAAAATTTTATATCTTCTAGGTAGACATGATATATTACTATATATCAATCTTATCTTATAGGTTTGATTGAATTAAAGAGTTCAATTCAATCGTCAATTAGAAAGAGTTCTAATTATTGAAATCAGGTTAGTTCGATTGGATCTAGATAGGTTAGATTAAATTCTAACCAAATCAAATCGACTTGCACTCGGACCTATTGCTGGTTAGATATGGAACCCAATGGATCACACATAAAGAAAATTGATCAGGGGTCTAATTAGATTAGATCATATTTGTAAAATTGACATGCTAGCACATGTTGCAAAAACTAGCTCTCTGTTTCAAATCAGGTTTGAAATTAATTTCAGATTGGGCTAATTAAGGCCAAATTAATTCAAACCAATTTTAGATTTGAGTTGGCTCAGTCCTTAGCTATATATATCAAAATTTTAGAGTCAGAAAACTAAGTCTCCATGAGTCAAGAATTTTTCTTGTGCATGGGTGCAGTTTTTGTGCGCAGAAACAGCTTTCACATCCCATGAGATGGGATGCCTCATCCTCAAGCTTATCCAATGTTCCATGATGAAATAAATTTTTGAATAATTTTTAACTTAATTTTATGCATAATTTTTTTTAAAAAAATTAAAATTCCTTCTGGTTTAAACGTGAAAATTCATCAAAGTTGAAAATTCTGTCAGTCTGATCCATGCGCCTGACCAAGATTCCAACTTGTGAAGGACTCTAACCCATTTGTCATGCCACTTCTTAATCTGAGATTTTTTCACACCATTTTGATGTTAGTGCCTTCATTTTTGGCCATTGGATGGACAAAATTGCACTAATAGGTGGTAGAGAAAAATTATGCCATAGAAAGCTGCGCGACGCATCGGAGAATCATTGAGAAAAATATTTCGAAGAGTCTTTCTGCGCGAAGCATCTCTTGGATTTTTTTTTGATGATTGCCATGTATCAAAATCTTTCAGATGGGTATGAAAATTCATCAAGAGGTGTGAGATTTTTTGATGGATGCGAGATGACACGTGGAAGGGGCGCAAATAATTCTTGAAGGCAATCCGTCGCTAAATATTTAAAGGGGGTGCGCCAGGGGATTGGATTCATTCAGATTTTCAATTCCTCCTTTCTTTCTAACATCCTCTCTCTATTATCCAATTAGTCCCTTTCTTCTCTTATTAGGATAAGTCTAAAATAGTAAAGACAAGTCTGATTTTAGGACAAGAGTCTAGGAGGAGAATTAAGGAAGACAAGGAGAGAAGAAAGGTAGGGATTGGAAGGCTAGGAGAAGAGGAAGAGGGTCTTGAGGTCCTGGTATCCAAAAAAATTCTCAGAGTAAGAATTTTGGAGGAAGAATCATCTCAAAAAATTGATGTCCTGATCATAGCCTTGTGTGGATTACCATTGGAGGACGAACATTTGGGTGCCTGATGGAGGTTCTGTCGGAATTTGGATTAAGTGCTGCAGGTATTCTTCTATAGCTTGAATTTAATTTTAAATTTATGTTATATATGATTGTTAATCATCAAGAAGATGCTGATTTAAAAAATTTTATATTTAAAATTTTTTAATTTAAATTTTGACTTCCATTATGCTTCCGCTGTGCATGCCCACCCTAAAACCCTACAGTGGTATCAGAGCTAGCCTTGTTTGGTTCAATCATATATATATATAATGTTTATGTGATGCATAGTATGATTTATACTATAAAATAATTTATATCTTCTATTATGCTTTCATATGATGATATGAAATGATGTATATATGATTCACCACTTCATCATCCTGATATAAGGTTGTCCTAGCATAACGGGGTTATGCCGCAAGGTTGTCCTAGGATGATGAATGTTCATATGTTACACTTGCACATATAGAATATTTTAATGCTGATACATAAATTGATATTATATAGTTAGAATGTGCATGAGACCAAATAATAGCCTGCATTAAAAATTATATTAAGTGGTAGTGATATGTAACTATGGGTTAATCAATTCTTGATCAATTGATCAATTGGTGTCTAGAAAAGTGCTATAGGTGGTTCTTTAATTAGTTCCGTTGTCTGACCTAGTCAATTTATTGACGTCTAAGGAAAGCAACAGGGAGACCCCCACTTTACTTACCTGGTCAATTTGATTAAGCAATCTTGATATTGAAAAATCCTAATGTTGAAAATACTACTAAGGGCCTTCCTTCATGCTAGGTTAATGTTACATCATAAACTATGACTAGTTTATTGTGTTAACATAAGGTTTGTCATAAGGATTAATATAACATAATCCTGGTGCATAGAAGATGCTTATAGTAATTTTGAATGTACTGCTTTGTTGTGTTAAAACAAGGACAGTTATATTAGAATTTGACTGTATTAAAATGAAGGATCTAACTTAACTAAAATACTATAACTTATTATGTTAACACAAGACTAATAATGTCTTAGAGGCCAAGATATGATATTAGAAATTACATGAGATGTATTTGAAAAGAGTTTTCTACCTATGAACTTATAAGGATTTGTTGTGTTAACACAAGATCATTATGAAGAATTAGGATCTCAATCCCACTAAGATAAATATGAAATATGTCTCGTTCATCGTAGTAGAGGGTTATGATGTTCGATAAAATAGTGGGAGGCACAATTAAATCTAAAAGCCTTATTTAATTGTATGAGTCAACATCACTTATTTGCTTATATAATGTTCTTTAATTATTATAGATTAAATTCTATAAATGGCATCTTCACTATCATTGTGAGGAATTTTAGATTCCAATAAGTTGATCAGTCTCAATTATATGGACTGGTTGAAGAATTTAAAATTTATACTCACTCAAGAGAAGCTCTCCTATATTCTTGACGTCTCTGAACCACAAGAGATTGGGGATGATGCCACAGAGGAAGAGGTATCCACATATAGGATGTGGAAGAATGACAGTTTGACTGTCAAGTGTATCATGCTGGCCTCTATGAGTAATGAGTTGCAGAGGCAGCATGAGAGCATGGATACTCAATCCATACTCCTCAATCTTAAAGAGTCGTATGGAGAACAGAGTAGGACCGTTAGATATGAGATATCTAAGCAGTTATTCCGTGCTAGAATGACTGAGGGATCATCCGTACAAGATCATGTCCTGAAGGTCATTGATCTGATTACTAGATTGGGTCAACTAGATTTTATGATGGATGGAGAATTAAGTCAGGATTTGATCCTACAATCTCTCTCCGAGTCATTCCTCAGTTTGTCATGAACTATCACATGAACAAACTGAATACCTCCTTGCCTGAGCTGTTGAATATGCTTAAGACAGCTGAGAGCCATATTAAGAAACAAAAGGCTCCACTTCTTCTTGTGGGTAAAATCTCTAAGAAGAAGTCAGGTTTTAAAGGTTCAAAAAAAGCACTAAATCCTAAGGGTGGTAAGATGAAGAAGAAGGGAAAAAAAGTCTCAGGACAGAATACCTACTTTCACTGCGGCAAGACAGGACACTGAAAAAGAAATTACAAGTTATATCTTGCAACTGTAAAGGCTGGTGCAAGCGACGCACCAAAAGGTATGTATGAGATACATACAATTTTATCATTAAGTTCTTCCAATTCAGACTCTTGGGTATTGGATATCGTCTGTGGTTCTCATATTTGCAAATCGTTACAGGGGCTGCAGAATATTAGAGTGCTGAAGAAGGGTGATTTCGAGCTCTACGATGCTGGAGGAGAGTCCATCCAAGCAGAGGCTATGGAGACATATATGTTAAAGTTATCTTCTGAGAATATCTTAGAGCTAGAAAATTATTATTATATACCTAAGATCATTAGAAATATTATTTCTGTACCGTTGATATTGCAACGAGATTATAAAATAAATGAAAAGAGCAATAGTTGTTCAATTTTTTTTTTATAAATTCTTTTATCATGACATTATTAATAATGGTCTTCTGATTCTATCTAATGACAATATTTTTCATATTGATGAAAGTAAAAAGCGAAAGAGAGAAGAATTGAATAATACTTTACTTTGACATTGTCGACTTGATCATATAAGTGAGACAAGGATTAACAAGTTGTACAAAGAAGAGTTCTTTGATCTTTATGAATATGAATCATTAGGTACTTGTGAATCTTGTCTTATGAGAAAAATGACTAAGACTCCATTTAGTGGATTTGGAGAAAGGACAAGTGAGTTATTAGGACTTGTACATACTGATGTATGTGGTCCTATGACAACAAAAGTCAGAGGAGGATACTCTTATTTTATAACATTCATCGATGATTTATCTAAATTTGGATATATGTATCTTATGAAACACAAATCCGAAGTTTTTGATAAATTTAAAGAGTATCAAAGTATGGTCAAGAAACAAACTGAAAAAAATATTAAAATCCTTCGATCTGATCAAAGAGGAGAATACTTATCAAATAAGTTTCTAAATCATCTTAAAGAAAATAAATTTTTCACAGAATGGATCCCTTCCTATACACCACAGCTAAATGGTGTAGCAGAAAGGAGGAATCGCACTTTATTAGATATGGTGTGGTCCATGATGTGCTTTACAGATTTGCCTATTTTTTTTTGGAGATATGTCCTAGAAACTGCTGTCTATATTCTGAACAGAGTACCTTCAAAATCTGTGTCAAGCACTCCATATGAGATATAGAAAGGAAAGAAGCCTAATCTTAAGTATCTTAAGATATGGGACAGTCCAGCTTATGTTAAAAAAAATTTTGGACATAAGCTGAGTGCTAGGGCAGATAAATGCTTGTTTGTAGGCTATCTTAAAGAGAGTATAGGATACCTCTTTTACCATTCTACTGAACATAAGGTGTTTGTCAGTAAATATACCATTTTTATGAAAAAAAATTTATCCTAGAAAGAGGCAGTGGGAAGAAAATTGAACTTGAAGAAGTTCAAGACTTACAAATGCAGGCACAAGATGATCCTCAACCAAAAATATTCATTAATGAAGTACAACCACAAAATATACCTTCTCTCTGAAGGTCGGATAGAGTACGGAATGTACCAATAAGGTATGGATTCATTGAGAATAATGAAGCCCACATCATTGAGAATAATGAAGCCCACATCATTGAGAATGATGAACCTTTGATCTATACGGAAGCCATCATGAGTAGGGACTCAGACAAATGGTTAGAGGCTATGAAATTCGAAATAGACTTTATGTACTCCAATCAAGTATGGACTTTGATTGATGCATCAGAGGGTATGACTCCTATTGGATGCAAATGGGTCAATAAGAAAAAGATTGGAGCAGATGGCCAAGTTGAAACTTATAAAGCTAGATTGGTAGCTAAAGGTTTCAGGCAAAAACAAGATATTGATTATGATGAAATATTTTCACTCATTGCCATGCTTAAATCTATACGGATTATGCTTGCAATAGCAGCATACCATGATTATGAGATTTGACAAATGGATGTGAAGACCGCCTTCCTTAATGGTTATCTTGAGGAAGAGGTTTACATGTCTCAGCCAGAAGAATTTATCTCAAAAGGGAGAGCAAATCAGGTATGCAAGCTTAAGAAATCTATTTATTGATTAAAGCAGGCCTCGAAGAGTTGAAACATCCGATTTGATGTTATAGTCAAAGAATTTGACTTTATCAAAAATGTGGATGAACCTTGTGTATACAAGAAGACTAGTGGGAGTGCCATTGTCTTCTTAGTTTTATATGTGGATGACATACTTCTTATTGAGAATAATATCCCAATGTTATAATCGGTCAAAACATGGCTATCAAGTAAGTTTTTCATGAAGGATTTGGGTGAAGCATCCTATATACTAGGTATAAAGATCTATAGGGATAGATCTAAGAGGATGTTAGGCTTGTCTCAATCTAGGTACATAGACTTAGTGCTAAAGAGGTTTAATATGGATGGGAGTAAAAAATGTTACTTACCCATGAGTCAAGGCATACATCTCTCTAAAAGGATGTCTCCTAAAACACCGAAAAAGAGAAACAGAATGAGTTCTATTCCCTATGCTTCGGCAGTAAGGTCGATCATGTATGCTATGCTATGTACTAGGTCTGATGTTGCCTATGCCTTAGGCATAGTTAGTAGATTTCAGGCTGATCTAGGAGAGGATCATTGGAAAGCAGTGAAAAATATTCTTAAGTATCTGAGAAGGACTAAAGATATTTTTCTGGTATATGGAGGATCTGCTCTAAAACTAGAAGGTTATTCTGACATTAGTTTTCAATCAGATCTTGATGATAGCAAGTCCACTTCAGGATATGTCTTTACTTTTAATGGTGGAGCTGTTAGTTGAAAAAATTTCAAGCAGCAGACTGTAGCTGACTCAACCACTGAGGCAGAATATATAGCTGCAAGTGAAGCCGTCAAGGAAGCTGTCTGGATGAAGAAGTTTATCACTGAATTGGATGTCGTTCTTGAGATTAAGAATCCAATACCACTTTACTGTGATAATACTGGAGCAGTTGCTTAAGCAAAGGAACCAAGGTCTCATCATAAATCTAAGCACATTATAAGACGCTTCCATCTCGTTCGTGAAATAATCAAAAGACAAAATGTTGTCATTGAACGAGTAGAAACAAAATATAATATAGCAGATCCGTTCACTAAGGCTCTACCACAGCAGTAGTTCGATCGCCATCTCAATTGTATGGGGATAAAATATAAGAGCGATTGGTTTTAGTGCAAGTGGAAAATTGAAAGGAATATGCCCTACAAGCCAATCGAAATTTGTATTTTGATGGATTTTTCTTGTAATCTTCTAGACTCATGTATTGACTCTTTAAATAATAAAAGATATTTTTTATCATATGCTGCATCTTACTTTTGTAATGATTATAATGAACTCCATAAATCAGGGTAATAGATTTAGGGTTATGATGAGATCATACCTATGAGACCTAAAATCCTAAAATCTTGATTTAGAATATTTCTAGTCATAGGAGCATTGAGAAGGGGATCAATGTTCTGGATAGACTAGCACTTTCTATATATGCTCGATGGAGAGGGTAGCTGATCTCATATGCCACTTGTGTGAGACACTAATACAAGAAAGTGGGTGCTCATTAGAAAATGAGTTTACTGAATTGATCCGACTTAAGAAACATCTTATGGAATTTACTTACCCATCAAAAGATATTTTCTTATAGTGGGAGTTATGCATATAATCTTTTGACCTGAGACTACCATAGAACCTTGTATACATGAATCCATAGTTTTTGGTTCATACTCATTCATGACTTAGTCATGTACGGGATGTTCTAGATATGGTAGAATATGTATGGAGGTTATGAGTAAGTCAATATGTAATCGATCACTCCTGGTAAGAGGAGATCGCATCCTACTTACTCTGATCGATTGATGATTCAGGAAGCCTTTGATCAAAGCAGAATAAAAATTAGAAAAAATTTTTAATATTTGATTAATTAAATTATCATATAAGATTGAAAAAAATATGAGTATGATATTGGATTTGACATCATTCCACATTTGCAGTCATATTCGAGGTGCAGGGAGATTTCAGGATCAAATTGCACGGTAACTTTTCATTAAAGGATATTTTTGATATTTTCACTAAAATTCTATATCTTTCAGGTAGACATGATATATTGCTAAATGTCAATCTTGTTTTGTGAGTTTGATCGAATTAAAGAATTTAATTCAACCGCCAATTAGAAAGAGTTCTAATTATTGAAATTAGGTTAGTTCAATTGGATCTAGATCGGTTAAATTAAATTTTAATCAAATCAAATCGACTTGCACTCGGATCTATTGCTGGCTAGATTAGAACCTAATGGGTCACACACAAAGAAAATTGATCAGGGATCTCATTGGATTAGATCATATTTGCAAAATTGATATGCTAGCACATGTTGCAAAAACTAGCTCCCTGTTTCGAATCATGTTTGAAATTGATTTTAGATTGGACTAATTAAAGTCAAATTAATTCAAACGAATTTTAGGTTTGAGTTGGGTCGGCCCTTAGCTATATGTACCAAAAATTTGGAGCCAGAAAACCAAGTCTCCATGAGTCAAAAATTTTTCTTGTGCGTGGGTGTAGTTTTTGTGTGCAGAAACAGCTTTCATGTCCCATGAGATGGGACGCCTCATCCTCAAGCTTATCCAATGTTCCACGATGAAATAAATTTTTGGATGATTTCTAACTTAATTTTATGCATAAAAAATTTTTTTGAAGTTAAAATTCCTTCTGATTTAAATGTGAAAATTCATCGAAGTTGAAAATCCTGTCAGTCTGATCCATGCGTCTGACCAAGAGTCCAACTTGTGAAGGACTCTAACCCATTTGTCATGCCACTTCTTAATCTGAGATTTTTTCCACGCCATTCTGATGTTAGCGCCTTCATTTTTGGCCTTTGGATGGACAAAATTACGCTGATGGATGGTGGAGAAAAATTATGCCATAGGAAGCTGCATGACGTATCAGAGAATCATCGAGAAAAATGTTTCGAAGAGTCCTTCTGCGCGAAGCGTCTCTTGAATTTTTTTTCGATGATTGCCATGTGTCAAAATCTTCCAGACGGGCATGAGAATTCATCAAGAGGCGTGAGATTTTCTTATGGATGTAAGATGGCATGTGGAAGAGGCACGAATAATTTTCAAATGCAACCCGTCGTTAAGTATTTAAAGGGAGTGCGCTGAGGGATTGGATTCATTCAGATTTCCAATTCCTCCTTTCTTTCTAATATCCTCTCCCTATTGTCTAATTAGTCCCTTTCTTCTTTTGTTAGGACAAGTTCAAAATAGTAAGGACAAGTCTGATTTTAGAACAAGTCTAGGAAGAGAATTAAGGAAGACAATGAGAGAAGAAAGATAGGGATAGGAAGGCTAGGAGAAGAGGAAAAAGATCTTGAGGTCCTGGTGTCCAAAAAAATTCTCAGAGAGAATTTTGAAGGAGAAATCATCTCAAAAAGTTGGTATCCTGATCATAGCCCTGTGTAGATCACCATTGGAGAGCGAATATTTGGACGTCTGGTGGAGGTTCTGCCGGAATGTAGATTAAGCGCTGCAGATATTCTTCTATGGTTTAAATTTAATTTTAAATTTATATTATATATAATTATTAATCATCAAAAAATATTAATTTAAAAAATTTTATATTTAAAATTTTTAATTTAAATTTTTAAAAT